>NC_056729.1:192799918-192892418 GCF_019279795.1 Protopterus annectens | reverse complement strand
AGACCTCTAATACACTCACACTTAAATGAATTAAATCACACACATGCAAACACTTCTGGGAAAGCCTGACACAAGTTTCCAGCTATGTCCCTTCACCAAAATAATATGGTAATATTGCTACTAATCAGAGTGTCTTCATGACCTTTAAAGGGGTGTTCAATTATGAAAATTACATATTAAAACAAATAGTAGCAAATGACCTAAGCAGCCAGGCTTTTGGAGTGGACTGGGAAGTTTTCAAGGCAAGTATAAACACTCTCAATTGACTAAAGAAAACACTGACTGACCAGACACAATGTAAGTTAATAAAAATATTTAATAATGAGCAAAATTATTAAAAATATGAAACAGTAATTTCCAATAAACAAACACAATTCAATAACCAGAAAAATGAAATCAATAATTAATGGCAGAAATCCAACATTTAGAAAAACTCTAACTGATCGAACTGATTACTTACAATTTCCTATCTGACAAAAGAACAATGTCCCTGATCTAAACTAAATTACTACAACAGAGCAAAGATAGGCTTACACTTCGTGGTGAGTCACTTTTTGGTATCCACTATGTAGAGCATTGTGAACTGCAACAGGCTGTTATAACTGGCAACTATATCGGGCAACTGTAATTGACAGCTGACTTCAGCAGGCACTTTTATTGACTAGCTTAATTGTCAGAACTGTTCCAGTTCTAATTTTCATTTCATTTTTTTTCAACCAACAGCTGTTTTCTAAAATTGTCTTCCTGTCTTTCATCAGTAACACATAGCAACTGTCGACATTCTGATGGCATCATCTGAATCTGAGACAGGTTGCTTTTAGAATCTTTCTTCACAATCATGCACAGTTAGAAATGTAAAAGGACACTGTTCAAGTCTATAAAATATTCTGTACTAAAAGATTATAAATCAACATGTAATAACTTATATACAGTATCATAGTTAGTCATGCTGGCATATAATACAGGTTAATCTAAAATTATGTGCAAAAACCCAGCCAAACATGCAAGCACAAAATACAGTGTTTAATTTCTTCACATTTCTCCCACCCCATGACTCTAGGTTTTCAAGTTTTCACCCTGCAGCTGCCGTACTCACAGAGGATGCATCACTTGTGGTTTCAAGTGACCCTTGAAAAATGACACTTCAGAAAAATGGGTCTGCCTGGGAATATCAACCCACTCCTGTCTTGGGCAATACATTTGCTTTAGCATTATAAACTCTGCTGTGGTGTTCTTCTCTGAAGAAACTTGGCTAAGCACAGCCCCCACTCCACAGTCTGAAGCATCCACTTGCACAACAAACTCTTCACTATAATCTGGGCTGGCCAACACAGAGGTCCCTCCCAAAATCTCCCTAAGTTTTTGGAATGCCTATTTGCAATTGTTGGCCCATGCTACCTTATCCAGTTTATTTTTCCTAGTGGGGTCTGTAAGGGGTGCAGCCATTGCATCACACCTAGGCACAAATTTTCCACAGTACCGCACTGCCCCTAGAAATGCTCTCACTTGTTTTTAGTAACAGTTACTGGCCACAATTGAATAGCTTCCACTTTGACATATTCTGGCCTAATCTTACCACTCCCCACTCTGTGTCCTAAGTAAGTGACCTCTGCCATACCCACATGATACTTACTCAGTTTAATGGTTAACTTTGCCCTTTTAAACTGTTCTGCAAATGCCATTAGCATAGTCTTTAATGTACAGTTTAACTTCTCCACAAGACCATTAGTCTGAGGATGGTAGGGGGGTGTTCTTTAAATGTGTCATCCCACAATGCTTCCACAAACAAGTCAGCAGGTCTGACATGAATTTGATATCTTGTTCAGTCAGTATCTCCCTTGGAAAACATACCCTGATGAAAATTTCTAAAAAAGCACTTACCACCTTTTCTACAGCAATATTAGCTGCAAAAGAAATATTAGTAGCTACAGCTAGAAGTGGCAGACAGTAGGTTACAGGCTTTACCAACTGTCACACTACCTCACCTTCCAGTCCTCCCTTAGCAGTCCACTTTCTTTACAGCAAACCTTCCTTCTCTGCCTCAATATCACATGCACAAGGAATATTAGGGACTATAACTAGAAGTGGCAGATGGTAGGCTCTAGGCTCTACCAACTGCCGTACTAACTCACCCTCCAGCCCTCTCTTAGGAGTCCACTTTCTATACAGCAAACCTTCCTTCTCTGCCTCAATATCACCTGAAAAAGGAATATTAGTAACTACAGCTAGAATTGACAGACAGTAGGCTCTAGGCTCTACCAACTGATGTACTACCTCACCTTCCAGCCCTCACTTAGGAGTCCACTTTCTATACAGCAAACTTTTCTTCTCTGCCTCAGTATCATCTGTAGAAGGAATATAAGGGACAATAACTAGAAGTGGCAGATGGTAGTCTCTAGGTTCTGCCAACGGCCATACTAAATCACCTTCCAGCCCTCATTTTGGAGTCCACTTTCTATACAACAAACCTTCCTTCTCTGCCTCCATATTACCTACAAAAAGAATATTAGTAACTACAGCTAGAAGTGGCTGACAGTAGGCTATATGCTCTACCAACTGCTGTACTACCTCACCTTCCAGCCCTCCCTTAGGAGTCCACTTTCTATACAGCAAACCTTTCTTCTCTGCCTCAATATCACATGTAGAAGGAATATTAGGGACATTAACTAGAAGTGGCAGATGGTAGGCTCTAGGCCCTACCAAGTGCCGTACTAAATCAACTTCCAGCCCTCATATAGGAATCCACTTTCTATATGGCAAACCTTTGTTACCACATACAGACTTCCCTCTTCCTTAAGCATCAGGTGTTTCCTTAGCCATCTTCCACAAGCTTTGTAATAAGTTGAGCCTGTCTCAAATCTACCTTCTTGACTCTCCACAGGAAGTCTAGTAATGTCCGACAGCTGTGCCTCATTGTTGATCTGGGCACTACCACTCCCCTTCATCCTTGTAGTCACTGTGTCCAAGGGAACATCAGTACCTCCCATACCTCTCAACCTTGAAACATCAAAAATCTGGACAAGGCCCATGAAAAATAGGTACAAATCTGTACGGTGATTAACATAAAATTTGCATAAATAATTACATAACCCCACCTACTCCAGTGGAATTGTGGGATACCAGCTTTCAAATGTAAACTGAAGAACAGCACCAAAATATAGCACCGGAGTCCCCCTGCAGCCATAACCATTCCAGTGTCCCATTACCTAGCTATTTCACCCCATTTACCATAAACACTGTCCGCAGTGCACCGCTTTATTTCTACAATGACTTGGATTCTATTTTTACATTTTATATTACAATGCACAAACACCAATAAATATCTGCTAAACAAAGCACTGTCTCACAATGAAAATTGACTTGGCATTAAAAACTTACCTGCCCTTGAAACTCACATGCATAGAAACAGCATTGAAACCCACAGCCAAACCACATCCAAAGAAAATGCATCATTCTGACCAGCGGTGGATAAAGATAACTTTGGGCTACTTTCAAATCATTGGCCCCTTGCACACAAAACAAGAAACAAAGTTGGAGTGCATTTTAAATTTATAAACATTTTTCCAGTAGGCAATGAAACAAACTGCATGAACCAATAATGACATCTGCCCTATTCAGAGCATTTCCATGATAAAAGTCTACTTCCACACACACTATGTATGTGTGTATATATACACACACACAGACACACACACATCTTGCACAGCTTCTCGCACTTATTTTCAATTTCAGTTTTTTTTTGAGGGGGGACAAGACCAAAAACCAGGGACACGTTTTAATCATTGCTTATATAAATTTGGAAAGTTGCTTGAATAAAATGTTGCGTAACCACCTCGCATTTCACTGCCAAGTCCTGAACCCAGGCCTGTGCACTATAGTCAGAACACACCACTAAGCCAAATCAGCAGTCTCCTGAGAGATAGGAAGACTGAAACTTAAATGGCTTATCATTTAGAGAATTCATTTCTCATTTCTCACCATAGCTCTCAACCTTAGCACAAAAAAAAATGGAAAAGCCAATAATCGGGAAATACAGCTCCAAAAGGGGGAGACATTTCAAATACTGATTTTACAAACTTAGAAAATAGCTTGTGTTACCATTTATTTTATGAAGAATATAAAAAAGTCTGAAATTCAAATGCCTGTGTTAGTATTTAGTGAATTCAGTCTGTTTTTTTAATGAGGAACAGAAAAAAAAAGGCATAAACTCACAAGTGGTGGTTAGGGACTTTATATTCTTCATAAATATAAGAAAACATTTCATAAAGTCCCTAGCCACCATCACTTGTGAGTTTATGCCTCATTTTTGTTCTGTTCCTCATTAAAAAAACACTGAAAGACTGAATTCACTAAACACTGACAGGCATTTAAATTTCAGACTTTATATTCTTCATAAAATAAATGTTAACACAAAACCTTTTATAAAGTCTGAAATTGAAATGCCTGCCAGTATTTAGTAAAGTCTGTCCTTCAGTGTTTTTTTTTTTTATGAGGAACAGAACAAAAATGAGGTATAAACTCAAGGGGTGGCTAGGGACTTTAGACTCTTTTTACCTGTACCCAAGGTACAGGGCTTAAGCTTGAGTTCCTCTAGCCATCAGGTGTTTCTTTCGGGAACACACACACACACACACACACACACACACACACACACACACACACACACACACACACAGTCGCAAAAACTTTATGAGTTAAATATGTAGTTCAGGGTAAACGTAAATGAAGACCAGGCAGCAACATAAACTAACCACACACACACTTTACGAGCAGCAACGTAAACTAAACGAAATATGTAGACTTAAAACACAGTTCAGGTAAATGTAAATAAAAATCAGCAACTCTTCAACGGAAAGTCTATGTTCATTCACACACACACCTTATTTTCCAAGACGAGCTTCAAAAGTCCCTAACTGCACTGCAAGCAACTCTATTCCATTTTAAACATAATAAAAGACCAGCAACTCTTCCGCTCAGGAGTCATACACACACCTTACTTTGTAAAACTGCAGCTCAACTTCAAAAGTCCCTAACTGTACTCCCTCTGTTCCGTTCAGGAACGAAATAAGTAAATCTAAATAAAGACAAAGTTATTTTCTAAGACGACTAGCTTCAAAAGATCCTAACTGCACTGCAAGCAACTCTATCCCATTTAAAACATAAATAAAGACCGGCAGCAACTCAACTTCAAAAGTCCCTAACTGCACTTCCTCTGTTCCGTTCAGGAACGAAATAAGTAAATCTAAACAAAGACAACCAGCAACTATGTTCGTTCAGGAAAGTCTGTTCAAAGTCCCTACACTGTTCTGCTTCTGTTCAATAAGTAAATGTAAGTAACTTACCCTGTACAACTGCTGTCCCCAACTGCAACTCAGACTGCAGGAAAGAAATAAGTAAACTGCCAATGTTCAAGTAAACTGTCCGTCGCAACTTAAGTGCTGTACAAAAATTCCAACTGCAAGTGCCATTCACCTGGTAAAGTCCCAATAAATAACTTACTCCATGATCCCATCAGGAAAGTAAACTAACGGTCGGTCCGTGGCAACAAGTGCTGCTATTGAAGACTGCAAGTGCCATTCCGTTTACACCAGGAAATAAGTGCTGAGTCCGCGCTTGCATTCAAACAGAATGAGCACCTGAGCTCAATTCCGACAGGCTGGTGGGGCTTGTGGAGCTGACGTCATTGTGCGCGTGATGACGTCAGCTCAAAAGCGCGAGAAATATTATTTCAAACAGCAAAAAATCAGAACTCAAGGGGTGCCACTCGGGAATCGTGGCACTCCATCATTTGAACCCCAAAACTCGGTAAAAACCGAGCAATTCGGTACAGTTGGGAGGTCTGGTACCTCCCAGCAGCTGTGGCTCACTTTCAGACTTACTGATACATGGTAGCTCCTTCAGCTCCTTCTCTGAAACAGCCATCACACCAGTCCCAGCTTCAGATATGAGATCTGTCTGGGTCTCCCCCCCAGGCTACCAGATCTACAGGTTTGTCTCCAAGCCTAACTACATGTCACTGCATGAACACAAGTTACTGCATCATTAAAGTCATTCCCTATCAAGCCATCTGCAGGAATATCCTCAGACACAAGCTCTCCATCTACAGGAAGCCTAGTAACCTCCGACAGCTGTGCCTCACTGTCAGTCTGGGTGCTATCACACCCTTCCATCCTTACAGTCACCATATCCAAGGGAACATCAGTACCTACCAGCAGCTGTGGCTCACTTTCAAACTTATTGCTATAGGATAGCTCCCTCTCTGCAACAGCCACCACACCAGTCCCAGCTTCAGGTGTGAGATCTTTTTGTTTCTCCCCTAGGCCACTGGAACTACATGCCTGTCTCCAAGATTGACTGAGTGTTACTGCATGTACACAATGTACTGCATCAGCAAAGTCATTCCCTATCAGGACATCTGCAGGAATATCTTCAAACGCACCTACCTGCTTGCTCCTCTTCCACCCTCCAAGTCAAGATGAACCCTAGCCAAAGGTATCTGGAATGGGGTCCCTCCCAAAGCTCTGACTAGAGTGGACTGTCCAAGCAAGTACTGCTCTACTCTATCCACTGCAGGCTTCACAATGGCTATATCAGAAGCTGTGTCTCTCTTAGCAGTGACCTGTTTACCCTCTCCTAAGATAGGATATACATTCTGGTGATAGTTTGGCACCCCTGGTTTTTCTAAACAACTGTCCACTGGTACTTTTTCATCCACACTTGCTAGCTCCCTCATCTTATGTTTATCAACTTGCCTTGATGGACATTTGACTGCTATGAGCCTTTCTGGTTACATTTGAATCATCTAAACTCTAACCATGCACTTGGACTAGTAATTTGACCAGTTACTGGTGTACTCTGTTGGAGTGGATTAAACTGCCCCCATGGGCTCCCTAATGTCCATATGCACCACTGGGTATCCCTTTCTTCTGCACTTGGTATCACTTTCTCTGCTTGCTAAATAGAGATACCCTTTTTCTTCTCAACTCCTCCACAGAGTTACACTCTGTCTGCTAGCCAATTGTCATGTCATCAGGCAAAGTACTGAGGGCTTGTTCCCTCACAAAAAGGTCTGACAGTCCCTCAAAAGTGGTGACCTGACACTCTGTGAAAGTAAGTACTTAAATCTGCAATATAATCATGTACACTTTCATCTGCCTTGCATCTGTGTTCACAAAACTTTTTTTCTAAAAGCTTCAGGTGTTAGTTTAAAACAATCTAAAAGACAGTTTTTGACTTTAACGTAATTCAAACAATCTACATCAGACAGTTTTAACATGGCCTGAACAGCTTTACCATTGAATAAGGGAGTCAAGAACTGAAGCCAGAAATGAGAGTCAACATCATACTGTTTACACCTCCTCTGAAATATATGAATAAATCTATAAAAGTTATCCCCGTCCCTGTATTGAAGAAAATGTTTACTGACATTCACAGCTTCTTGGGTTCAATTATTCCCTTCCCCTTTACCTCCATGACCATCTCAAAAGGTAAGAAACTCCACTTCATGCCAGTGCTATTTTTCATTTTCTTCAGCTTCTAAATGTCTCAGTCTTGTAGTCTCCAGATGTTTGTCTTTCAGGTCATATTGACGTTGTTTCTCCTCAGCCTCCAGATGTTGCAGTCTCTCCTTGGATCCCAGTCTTTTGGCCTCCAGGTGCAATTTCTCTTCAGTCTCCAGATATTGCATTCTATCCTTGGCCTCCAGTTCCAGTCTCCTTAACTCCAGATGGATCCTCTGGTCCTCCTTAGAAAAATTGGACTGTCCTTTCCCGGCAGGTTGCACATCCCTAATAACAAACTGTATGTTCTCTGAATGGCTGGTCTGAGCTGAAGCAGCAACTAAGACTGAAATCATTGCTTCCTTAGTTAGGTTTACATGCACCAGTCCTCTGGCTTTACACTCCTTGGCCAACTGGTTCTTTGACAGTTTAATATAGTCTACTGCTGACATCATTGCCTGCTATTCCTGACTAACTAACTAAAAATAAATAAAACTGCTGTGGACTGAGATTTATTCTAGGATCATAGGATCATTGGAAGTTACTAGACTATTGTCCCTGTGGCCCTTACAAGCCTAGCCAAGAATTTAGCCCATGTTCCAACAAGTCAGCACCCTATGCCACTGTCCAGAAGAAACATAGGTGGAATCCCAGGGGTGTATTTTGTGTTCCTCATCCAGTTATCCAGGTCGCACCTAAAAAGTTTAATGAGGTACTCTGCTTTATGTAAAGAGTGAGTCTATTCCACAAAAGTGGTAGTCTCTGGGACATAAATCTGTCCTGCCATCATGTCCTATTGATGTCACACACCAGGTTGAGGTCATGCATGTGGGTTACTCATGTGGAGCTTGACTTGCAGATATGCAGCAGTCCCATCAGGGCGGGGTCTGAAATTGCATTGTATGCCAGACAGGGGTTACCTCTGAGAGGTCTGCAGGAGATTGAGTAGAGGGACAGGGATTATAGCCTATCTGTGTAGGGTCAATGTTGAGGCCTTGAATTCTCCAGGTGAGGAACCTCTGCGGTCTCTCCAGCTACTGCATGTGCTTTGTAAGGTACATGATGAGGGGTCTATATTATAACATCGAAGTTCTCTAACATCGAATGTTATAATATCGAACCCGTAATGTCGAACGCTGAAAACAGCGAAGATGCAGGACATCAAATTCTTTCCCAGGGAAAGAATTCGGTGGACCGTTCCTGGGGCTTTGCTGTTTTCAGCATTCGATAAGTTGGAGCATTATGGGTCGGGTTTAGGTAAGTGTGCGATTGTGTGCAGGTTAGAGTTAGGGGCGAGTTAGGTGAGTTAGGGTTAGGGAGTGGGTCAGGTAAGTGTGCGGTTATGTGGACGTTAGTTTTAGGGTGCGGGTTCAGGTAAGTGTGCGATTTTGTGTAGGTTAGGGTTAGGGGGCGGGTTAGGTGAGTTAGGGTTAGGGCGCGGGTGAGGTGAGTGCGCGATAGTGACAGACCTTAGGGTTAGGGTTGGGTTAAGGTAAGTGGATAGCTAGTACTGTATGTAAAGTTTAGTTTAGGTGTAGGATTGTAAGTGTATGTTTGTGGATGGCTGTTTTTTATGTGTGTTTGTGCTATGTGTATGTTTCTCGGAATAGCAAATTTTTTCCCTGAGAAAAAATTTGCTATTCTGACTGTTCGATGTTTTCCCACTTTGGTGTTTAGGGTTCAGTATAATAACATTCAATGTTAGAGAACTTCGATGTTATGATATAGACCCCATGACAATGGGGCATTGTACTCAAAAATGGGTTTTATAAGGGCAGAAGAATACAGGGATGTTATAACCACCGTGTCCCTGGATGAAATACCCTAACTAATGAGGTGGGCCATGTATAAAGCTTTCCATACAACAGAGACAATATGGTGGGCAAAGGTTCAGTTTGCTATCAACTTGGGTGCCCAAGTCCCTCATGACTGATTGCATGCTTTAGTACCTTATTATCAAAGTGATAATTTGTGGGGGTGTCATCTCCCCAAAAGGGATGATGATGCATTTTTTGGCATTCAGTTTGAGGCCACGTTTCGGGCACCATTCATTTGTTTGGGTGAGAGTCTCTTGGAGGATATCCACATCTTTAGGGGAATTGATGATAGCATCCAGCTTGCAGTCATCTGGAAACTTGGTCAGCCATAGCCTACTAGATTTGGCCTGCACCTCTGAGAAGTATATCCCAAACAGCAGAGACCCAAAAACTGATCCCTGGGGTACACTGCTTGTTACGGGTCTACTACATGAGGTGGCTTCCCTATTTTGACTAGGTGGGTTCTATCAGTAAGCCAGTTTGCCACCCATCTGGTAACAGATGGATTGATGCCTGGTTGAGACAGTTTATCTATTATACCTGAGTGGGGAATAGTATCAAAGGCTTTGGCCAGGTCAAGGTAGGCAGTGTGCATCATCTTCCCTTCATCTCTGGATATGATGACTGTCTCAAAGAAGTCGACCAAGGTTAACAAGCATGACCGACCTTTGACAAAACCAAACTGTGTAGGATCAAGTGACGGGAGGTTGCCAATGTCCTTGTTAATGAGGTTCATGATAATACTCTCCATGGCCTTGCAGATCAGGCTAGTTAGGCTGATAGGTCTATATTTTTCTGGAACGGTGAATGCTTCACCTTTGTGCGGAGGGATGACAGTAGCTGTCCTCCACTCAGCCGAGACAAAGCCGGTAATTGATCTTTGGTTGAATAGGGTGCCTATTGGCACTGCAAATTCCTGCCTGAGTTCATGTAGGATGCAACCTGGGATATTATTGAGTCCCATGGAGGCTGTCTTTTTTGCCTTTGAGAGGGTAGTGATGACTTCCTCCTTAGAGATAAGGGGAGGGGGCAGGTACTGTGGATGTCCTGTTTTACTAATGGGGGGATAAAGAAGTTAAGTTTTCACTGAACCTGTCTGCCAGCAGGTTGGCTATATCTACAGCATTTGTGTATGTAGTGTCTTTGACCACCAGTTCTGAGCATATCTGGGTGCTTCCCTTGAGATTGCAGAGATATGTGAAGAAGGCCTTATGATGTGGCCAGTTTGGACTCAAAGTTTGCTTTGGAGGATTTCACTAGTGCTCTTATTTGCTTGTTCAGGCTAAGGAGAGATTGTTTCCAATTAGACACCTGCTCATTCTTAGTCCTGGACAACATTTTTTCCCTTTTATTGTAGAGATTATTTATTGTAGATGTCCACCAGACTTTACTGGAGTTTACTCTTTCTTGAGGAGGATGATTTCATCCTGTCTGATTCCATGCAGGTATATAAATGTTCATATAGTACTGTGGTGTATATTTGGACATATGTGCCAGTTCCTATGGAGGGGGTGGGAGCTGTGAAGCTGTTTATACCTTCCCTCAGGAGGTTGTAATCTGCTTTGAAGAGTTTTTTGTTTGACCCTAGCTTTTGTATGTTTGCTTTGTGTCTGTCAAGAGTGTACACCTTATAGACACTACTCACTAACTGCTGAAGTCCTATTAAAAAAACACACACCTCTGGCACCAATTAAGGTGACATACAGTTAATATCCCACTATACTGCCACCTAATTATGTGACATCTCCCACTATACTGGTCAGTAACTAAGGAGCTTCAGTCCTCACAACTGAATCCAATCTTGACTCTCACATAAACAGGAGTAATATTTCACAATTCTCCCCTAACAGCACAACAGGAACATGCTCTATAACCTGGAACTGGACTGTATTCTTCTGTCCACTCCAAATATAACTTTTTATTACACAGTCAAGAGCAAAGTGTCCCTGTTTAAGACCTCTTATACACTCACAATTAAATAAATTAAATCTCACACATCCAAACACTTCTGGGAAAGCCTGACACAGATTTCCAGTTGTGTCCCTTCCCCAAAATAATATGTAATGCTGGCACCAATCAGAGTGTCTTCATACCCTTTAAAGGGGTGTCCAGTTAGGAAAATTAAATATTAAAACAAATACTAGCAAATGACCTAAGCAGCCAGGCTTTTGGAGTGTCCCAGGAAGTTATCAAGACAAGTATAAGCACTCTTAATTCACTAAAGAAAACACTGAATGACCAACCACAGTGTAAGTTAAGGAAAATATTTAATAACGGGATAAAAATATTTAATAAGTTGGGAGGGTGGCGTAATGGTTAAGGTGTTTGCCTTACAAACACAAAGTGCAGGGTTTGAATCTTATAAGGGATAATTGGCTTGGCTTATAAATGGCTCGCAAGGAAAGTTAGCCTAGTACTAATCTATACTTACATTCATAACCCAGAGGCTCCCTTCACTCTGGAATAAAATCTCAGTCCAGGTTAGGCAGAGTCCCTCATTGACTCTCTTCAAGAGGAATCTTGATGAGTGGATGGGAGATCGTAGGTTTACCCCAGGTATCACTTCTGTATCACTGTTAGACAGAGGCACAGTATACTAACCTCGAAAAATGGCATAGCAAAATTAATTTAAAATGGGTGGCGAAAGCCAAACACACTCTGGCTGGGCTTATAAATGCCCTAGAGCAGATAGCCTAGTATGAACTTATGAACCTATGAGCAAAATGATTAAAAATATAAAACAGTAATTTCCAATAATGAATCACAACTGAGTCACCAGGTAAACAAAATCAATACTGAAGGACAGAAATTGAACATTTAGAAAAACTAATAACTATAATTTCCTATCTGACTAAAGAGAACTGCCCCTGATCTAAACTAAATTACTGCAACAGAGCAAAGACAAGCTTACAATTCTTGGTGAGTCCTTTTTGGGTATCCACTGCACAGTACATCTGTAAACTACAACAGGCTGTTAAAACTGGCAACTATATCTGGCAACTGTAACTGGCAGCTGACTTCAGCAGGCTATTCTACAGTCTAGCCTAACTGTCACAACTGTCCCAGTTCTAATTTACATTGCATATTTTGAAAGTCAACCAACGCCTGTTTTCTAAAATGTATTTCGTGTCTTTCAGCTTCTTATAGTAACACATAGCAACTGTCAACATTCTGATGACATCATCTGAAGATCATCTGAATCTGAGACAATTTGCTTTTAGAATCGTTCTCCACAAACGTTTGCAGTTAGAAATGTAAAAGGGCACTGTTCAAGTTTTTAAAACATTCTGTACAGATTATAAATCAACATGTAAGAACTTTTTTAAATATCATAGCTAGTCACAGTCTGCTCCTGTTTCCTCTATGTTTTCAGATATTGACAAAGGCACTTGCCTCCCATAGTGCCTTTTTTAGGCAATGTCAAACAACAAAATTTCCAATGTAACAAAATCCACTCAAGACAAAGTAAAGGTTTTGCTGCTTAATGCTAGGAGTCTGAACAGGAAGCTGCACTCCTCACCTTGGAAGATGCTGACATCTGTGCAGTCACTGAGACATAGTTCAAGGCTATGAAGACCACCCATATGTGCCAGGCTACAAAGCCTTCCAAACATTCAGACCTCAAAATGAGCGTGAAAGAACCAAAGGTAGAGGTGTATCCATATTCTTGAAGGCCAAGTGCACCTCGCTTGTTAGTTCTGGATTGAGTACACCTCAACACTGGTCAAACAATAAGACTTTCTCAAACTACTCCAAGTCCAAATAACTATATTAAAATTACCCTGCTGTACACCATGAACCAGGAAAAACACACCTCTTGCCGGGACTTACTGGAGTCACTCACCATGCAGCCAAACACCATTGACTGGGAGATATACATGAGCACAAACATGTTCACCCAGAGGTTCCTCAGCTTTGTCAACAGAAATGCTCTGGAACAAATGGTCATGCCCCCACAAGAGGATAAAATGTCCTACACATAGTACTTACCAACATGGGGGTCACTGCACTCTCCCCTGGTAAAGACAAACCATAAATCAGTCTTGTTTGAAGTAACTACTGGACCTGACAACCCACAGGAGCAAAAAACTAAAAAACCTTTCTAAAGCAAACTACAGCCTACTAAGTGATAATACAAAACAAGTTTTACACCCCCCCTTGATCACAGACAACAATGGTTCTAGGCACAGGTGTAAGCAAATACCCTGTATAAACACTTAAAGAACTGTATAGACACAGCTGTGCCTGACCGAATCAAAACCAGGTCCTCCTGAAAAAATAAGCCACCCTAATGGGGATCAAGTATAAAGAGGTTATATAACAAGAAGAAGAAATCGATGTTTAAGAACAAGAGGGAACTGACTCAGCAGAAGAAGAATTCCCTCCCCAACTTATTTAAGCAAATCAAAAATCTTGTAAAGTCCTCTAAAGTGGACTACAAAGCAAAAATAGTATCCCTAGCCAAGGATAATTATAAGGCATTCTTTAGTTATGTCCGAAATCTAAAAGAGAATTCCCAGCTATGTATTAAACTGGTAGTGGATGGCCCCATTCATACTATAGCAGAGGAAATTGTCCATCTGCTTACTGACAGATTTAGTACAAGCTTCAACCCCCCCCCCACCCCCCACCAGGCATACCGCAAAGTATACCTGACACTAGCTCTGTCTAGTTCCTCAAGAGATCCAGTCATATCTGCACACTCCAATGCCAAAAACACAGCCTCAGTAGGACCAGATAACATTCTAAGTTGCTTTCTAATCAATCTAAAACAGGACCTAGTGTATGCACTTGTTGTTCTCATTAACCATAGCCTGAGAATTGGCTTTGTTCTAGTAGAGTGGAGAGCAGCAGCAGTAATCCCCTTGCAAAAAGTGGGGCCATCAATCAACCCTGGGAACTATAGAACCAGAAGTCTAACCAGCCTTATCTGCAAGGCAATGGAAAGAATCATCACAGACCTTATCAACCAGGACATAGGTGAACTTCAGCCTAGACCCATCCAGGTTGGGCTTTGTTAAGGGTAGATCATGCTTATTAACTCTAATACACTTCTTTGAGAAAGTTACCAAAGCTCTGGATGAAGGTAAGACAGTGCATACTGCCTATTTTGACCTATTTTGACCTAGCCAAGGCTTTGACACAATTCCCCACTCAGGAATTATTGAGAAACTATCTCAGCTGGGGACCAACCCTTACATCATTAGATGGTTCACCGACAGAACACATTCTGTCAAAGTCAGTAGACCCATCATTGGTGGCGTACTACAAGGATCTGTGCTGGGCACTTTACTGTTTGGAATCTATTTCTCAGATGTCCAGGCTAATGCAGATGGCCTTTGGCTTACCAATTTTACTGATGATTGTAAATCGCATGCAATCATTAAGTCCCCAATGATGTTAACATATTACAGGAGGGTCTAACACAGACAAATGATTGATGCCAAAGCCACGGTATAAAACTAAATAAAAAAAAGTGCATTATTATCCCCTTTGGTAAAGCAGAATTCCCTGCTAATTACAATATTGACAGCACATCCCTAAGTTCAAACCCAGTAGTGCGAGATCTGGGAACACAGGTTGACAGCAATCTGAACTTTGACCACCAAGTTTCCACAGTGGTAAGGAAAGCCTTCTAAGTTGCACATCTCAGAAGTAATGGCATTGCATGCAGGTCTAAGGATGTTATATCTCCACTGTACTAGACCCTCATTGGACCATTATTAGAATACAATGCACCCTTTTGCATGTGCATCACTAGACACCTGCAGCAGCTGGAGAGACAACAGATGTCTCTCACCAAGAAAATACAGGTCCTCCAAACCATGACCTCTGTGGACAAACTGAAAGCCCTGTTGCTGTACTCTGTATTTTATAGGCTGCTGAGATGTGACTTGTGCCTGGCCTACAGGGCAGCAACTGACACTGCCCTGATGGAAATGCTGCACATCTACAAATAAAATACCACAAGAGTCACTCGCTGTAGGGATGTTAACCTAGCCTGTGACATAAACAAAACATGCTGGAGAGACAGATATATCTCCCACAGATTGCTACTCATCTGGAATAAACTTCAAATTCACATAAAGCGGAGCTCCTCACTGACCCTATTCAAGTGCAACCTAGACAAATGGATGGGAGATCACACCCATGTCCCTCATAGACATCATCATAGACTTGCTCTGAGAATTTTACCCATCTAACCAAGGAAAATTGGGGCAACTTGGGATTAACATAGCTGGGCTTGTAAGGACTCTAAGGTCACTAGCCTAGTAACCTCCTATGAACCCATGAACCTATGCATGTGATGGGCATCAGTGAGGACAGATAACTGACTTTTGCAGGTGACTTAACCCCTGAAGACTGCCTTGCCCTCCCAGTAACCAGTGCTCTCATGTAGTCTCATGTCTTCACCAGTAACTGGACAATAGGATTGTGCATCCTGGTTATTTTTCACCTCATTCTCTCTATTACGTGAGGTGAGATGGTAATACAACATTACTTCTCCCTTTCCCATGCAAGCTCCACCAAGTGCATGAGCTATTAATCAAACTTGGCTGACCTAAGTCGCAGTCAAGGATTTTCTCCTTCTAAATCAGAAGAACTGCACACCATCTATGGAATTTTGGTATGCTCTTCATATCCACCATCTTATCTGACTTCTGTTGAATAACAGTCTGACTTCTTTTCTGCTTGTACTTTGGATATATATATAATTTCCCTTCTCTCAGTTATTTCCTTTCCATTCTCATGTGCATATTACCGCCTCTAGTTCTTCACTTCAAAATATTTTACAGCAATCCAGCTTTAATGCCACTCTTCAAATGGCCTCCTTTTTAACTGACTGTCTTCTCTTCAACATGAACATTAATCTCACACATTGGTCATTTAATAATCACCTACAAATTTGTCTTATGTGTTAGCTGCTCCTGCTATAATACCTCACTAGTGCTCTAACTTTGCCTGTCTTAATGCTACTCATATTCCATTTATTACCCAATTGTTTCATCTTGCTTTACATCACATACAGTGTATTATTTCCATTTAGAAAGCACTTATACATCTTTCAGTCACACAGGAACATTCTTTCTTATTGTCTCCATAGTTAATTGCTAGTCTGTCTTAGCTATGGGTACAAACGCAACTGCATTCAACTGTTTTAAGTGTTTATTTGCTCTTTCATATGTTCATTAATAGTCATTCAAAGGTTAATCATATAAAGAAATGCTTCCTTCAGTCTGTGGACAAAAATGTGTCCTTGAACCAAACTCATAGTCTTTACATCCAGTTCCTTAATACCAATAGTTTACTAAGTCTGAATGAACAGTAGCCCATATGTCAGAGAGGATCTATAGCAGTTCATCGAAGGTTAATTTCCACAAACCTTTGTTCATCTACCCTAATACAGCAAATGTTTACATCAGTGAATGTTCACTTCAATGAATGACTTACCCAAGGAAAGAAACAAGTTGCCCATCATTCGGACCATCACGCAAAGCACAGTATTTCAAACCCACTCATGTGGGGGGCTTCACCTTCCCACACGACCCCAACTATATATACCAACTCCAAGATCACACTACAGTGGGGGAAAGGACACATTTCTTATGATGGCCAGCTCTTTCCTTTTCTTGGGTAAGTTGTTTGTTGAAGTGAACATTTGCTGATATGAACATTCTCTGTATTAGGGTCGATGAAGGAAGGTTCACAGAAACAAACCTTCAACAAAGTGAAATAAACCAAGTTATCCGAGATCAGGAAAACCTTCAATTTATCCAATAAATATACTTTAATAACTAGACAAATCTTTGAACTATTGAATCCATACTATGATCATCCTGACTTATCTAGAGAAAATATCGAAATTGCCAAGGTTATTTGGAAACTTCTTCTGCTAAAAAAGAAAATGACTTCCAATGTATATAAGTTATTAATCTCTATCAGATCTAACAATTTGCCAGTATTTTCTAAATTCTGGTCAGATAAGGACCCGAGTATAACTCCCGCACTAATGAAAGAGGCTTTCAAATCAAGTATTAAATATATCCCTTTTAAAAAATTATTTTATCGCAACTCATGATCACCAACCAATGCGATTTAACACCTGCAATCATTAATAAAATCCACCCCAACTCGTCTTCTCTGTGTCCATTTTGTAAGGATCAAGTAGCCGATATATATCACATTTTCTGGAGCTGCAAATGTGTGTACAGACTATGGTGTGCCCTCAAAGTTATTCTGGAGAAAATGGGATACGAAAAATCAACACTTTCTTGGCAATTTGCTTTATTACATATCCCTCCTGATAATATTACTAAAGCTCAGCTCAAGGTGGTGATTTCAATTGTCATATTTATCAAATATTATATCTCATTGCATTGGAAGTGCCAAGCCGCACTAACATGGGAAGGTCTAAAGGAATTGGTAATTAGGCATATTAGGGCACAAAAGTATCTCTTTTATAAAGGTAATCACAAGTTCTGTTCTGAAAATTTTTGGAATGTATTCTTTGATTGTCTTTTAGCCTGAAACACTTTTCATTTTTGTATTATATCTCCTTAATGTATTATCTGTTGTATATATTGTGAATGATATGGGCAATGTATAGTTGTATATAGTTTTTGTTGATGTTTGTACAGTGTTCTTCTGTGATTTGTATTGTTTGTCTATAAGATAATAAAATAAAAAGATTTTCAAAAAAAAAAAAAAAAAACAAAGTGAAATAAACCTGTCACAGCATCAAAGCATCTCTCTCTTTCTTCTATTATTTTTCTGTTTTACCCTTGCAGCTCCATTCAAAAGGAAAAGCAGAAGAAAAAAGAAAAATGCTGTTGTCACTACGAAGTCCTCTGCTCTCCATGCAGTCAGATTTTTTTCTTAACCTTGAACTTCACTTTATTTTTTTAGTGGTTAACTGAAGCCCATGCTGCTGTTTTTACATTTGCCTGTTAACCTTCCTTGCTGGCCACTCACCATCAAGGTAATTGAATACCTCATACCTCTAAACTCCTTCCAATACCTTGCCCATCATCTTCCTTGCAGACAAACTGAGCTCTTAGTTTTTCACCACATGTACTGATATCTTTTTTTTCAACCCTTCCTCGATATTGGCCCTGATGACTCCTTATTCATGTTTTGCATTATATAACTTTCATGTAGCTATTGCCCATGTCCTGAGATAATTTGTCAGCTTTCTTCTCTGCTCACTGTATCAGATCTGCCTATTCTTTTCAACAATTGACATTGGCAGGGACAACATACTTTCAGCTTGCATTCTTCTACTTTCCCCTATTTTTATCAGCTCCCTGTTGGTGATCCCTGGGTACGTTTTTAGGTCATATACCCAGATCATCTACTGCAAATCCAGAAGCTCCTTACAGGATTTCAAAAGGTATAACAGGTGCCTCTCTAGATGAGCAGCAAAAATCCAGACATGTCATCCATATCTTATATGCCATCTGCTACATCTGCTACATTATATGATTATACTCTCTGTCTTATTCTCCACTACTCTAAATGTGTACCCTAAGGTGTTAAACCCTTGCATCTCACTGCCTTTACCAAGCAAGCATAGTGAATCTCACATATAATCATAGTTGGATGACAAAGTTTACTTTTCTGGTTATAAGTGTCATTTGTCACTTTTAAGGTAAAAGGCAGCTGTCTGTATTTTAATGCTGTGCTTTGTTTTGTAGTTAATTGAAGTTACAGCACTTAGAATGTATACAATTGACTTTACATTGTGTTATAATTCACTCTTTTTTCTTATAAAACATTGATTGCCTTTTTGTCCAAGATCTCCACTTTAGCTTTTTACAGCAAATTGTTGGAATACGTCTTGTTTTCAAGGACAAAATTGCAGGTGGTTACCAAATGTGGATACTAGACATCCTGCTCTCCAGTCTAGGTCATGCAGGAAGAGTCATTCCTCTCAAGTATTGTGTTTCCTCAAATACGACAGGACAAGTGTTCTGTGGGCTGGCAACAAGTAAAAATGGGAAAAAATAAATCATAATAGCTGAGAGGTTTCTGGCCATTGAGCATTTCTATCCCACATAAGGTGTAATTGTTAATTTAACAGGTATGCACTGACTTTTAAAACACAGATAAAAACTAAATGGAATGGAAATATTTTTTGATGATTAGATGACATTGTACTGGAAAGACCGTTTCCTTATTCTGTAAATTGGAGAAAAGACTTACATAAATGCCATTGTTATGGCAGTGCCGTTGCAGCAGTTCCATTGGCTACCATTTCACTCCCCTTCACTTCCTCTTTACCTCCTTCATTTTAAATACTTTTGAACTATAATGCAAAAATTGTACATATTATTATTATGTAGGTGTTATAGCAGTGATGTGCACTCACTCATGCTACATTGTAAAAATTACAAATAATGCAGGTATTATTTCTCACGTTTTACTCATGGGTTTCTTAACAATAGATACATTATGTTAATTGAAAGATATTTGTGTATTCACTCTCTTTGTGTCCATCTACTGTCATTATTTTTCCTGGGTTTTACTCAGAATTGGAGATTTTTGATAAGTGTACTACCCCGGTAAACAAATATAAATAAATAAAAATAAATTGTTGCCTGGAGGGTACATTCTCCCAAATATGTAAGCCATTTGTAATACCAGCTTCATCCTTAATTATATTTCCAGATAGCTTAATAAACCCAGATCTGAGATTACAATTACAGCAGAGCTTCTCATGCTCTCTGGCACTCCTAAGAGGTGTGTATTTTCTTGTCTTGTTCTTTTTTCTTAATTATTACTATTATTATTATTATTATTTTACCATTACTACTATTAGTAGTAGTAGTATTACCATTATTATTATTATTATTATTATTATTATTATATTATTACCATTACTACTATTAGTAGTAGTAGTATTACCATGATTATTATTATTATTATTATTATTATTATTATTACCATTACTACTATTATTATTATTATTATTATTAGTAGTAGTAGTAGTAGTAGTATTATTATTATTATTATTATTATTATTATTATTATTATTATTATATTATTACCATTACTACGATTAGTAGTAGTAGTATTACCATGATTATTATTATTATTATCATTATTATTATTATTACCATTACTACTATTAGTAGTAGTAGTAGTAGTAGTATTACCATGATTATTATTATTATTATTATTATCATTATTATTATTATTACCATTACTACTATTAGTAGTAGTAGTAGTAGTAGTATTATTACCATGATTATTATTATTATTATTATTATTATTATTATTATTATTATTACCATTACTACTATTAGTAGTAGTAGTAGTATTACCATGATTATTATTATTATTATTATTATTATTATTATTATTATCATTATTATTATTATTATTACCATTACTACTATTAGTAGTAGTAGTAGTAGTAGTATTACCATGATTATTATTATTATTATCATTATTATTATTATTACCATTACTACTATTAGTAGTAGTAGTAGTATTACCATGATTATTATTATTATTATTATTATTATTATTATTATTATTATCATTATCATTATTATTATTATTATTACCATTACTACTATTAGTAGTAGTAGTAGTAGTAGTAGTAGTAGTATTTCCATGATTATTATTATTATTATTATTATTATTATTATTATTATTATGGGAGTATGTAGCTTTCCATCTATATTATACTTATACTTCAGCCATCATCTCAGCCACATACCTTATGACATTGCAGTGTCCATTCACAAGCCAAATTTCCTCCACACTGTACTTCTGCGCTGTTCTATTTGCCCTCCTTTGCCTTTAAGAGATTTAATTTCTATATGATCCTCAGACTTGACAATATAAGGATTTTGATAAAAGACCTTCGGTCTTTCTTACAGCTGGACCACAAGTGCTCACCCTGGTATTTTATGGTGCTGACTTTGTCCCCACATCCCTATGCATGGGTCTCTGTGTCTTTTACCTCCTATAAAACATAAGTTGCTGTTAGGATTCCATCACCCTTAATAATTTACATTACATACTGGTTGGCTATTTCCTCTTTGTTTTATGACAGAATGGATTCTGATATATCTGACCAGAATGATGTGACCAGATATATTGGATGCATAACAGCAGTGCAAACACAATAACACTTCTGCCTGGAAGAATTAAAGTGAAAATGCAAAGATTAGAAATTAAAAAAATAATAATGATAATAATAATACTCCTTATAAGTCCCTTACAATGTAAAAAAAAGTGCATAAAAAAAATGACATACAAAAGAACTATGAACATTTGAAGAATATGAAGAAACAGGACATTGACTCAGTCTTGCAATACAGATAGATACTAAAATGAAGTCGTATTTGAATTCTGAGGACTTGGTTGAGAAAATGGCAAAGACAGCAGACACTAAGTCTAATTTTCAAATGTGTGATGAGAAAAAGGGACGACTATCTGTTATGCTGTGCATAGGAAAACATTATTGTATCTACCACAGTGAGTTAAAGGAAATTGGAATAAATACCGCTTTCTTTTTCTATGTCATTGTCTCCTTACTACTTTCTATAAGCTTTCCCATAAGGTCTCCTACCCAGTCTTTCCCTATGATTAAGAGTTAGACTTGGGAGGCTGTCATTCAAGCAGCCATCAGGGATTTTCCTATGCCCTACACCACGCCTCTCTTTGAAGACAGCCTTAATGAAAACTAGTGGAGCAGTGCAGACCCTTTCTTAATTTGTGCTTGCATACATATCCAGTGTTCGTTGCAATGCACATGTTAGTACTATATATGCGGTTTCTAGGACACTGGTTTTTGCAGTGTGTCCTTCTTGTAGCAGAGAGAGATGGTATTCTGAGTAGATTTAATATGGTAAACGAAAAAACGTAGCTGGATGCTGCTGGTGTATAAAACAGTTAAAACAATTTATTCCAAGTACAAATACAACACGTAATGAGCGCTTTCGGGTTAAGTCCCTTCATCAGATAAATACATTACAACATATTGCTGTTATTTAAAACACAACCTATCCAATCATCTTTCAGTAAAATACCCGCCTTTTACTGAGTACTGGTTTGAGAGGAACCACATCATTTAACCCTGGATCCCTGTGTGCTGTCAGTTCCAGGATCCATTTAGTCTCAGCCAATTCAGTGCTCAATCTAATATCACCCCCCCTACTGGTCAAATACAAATTAACAATAACCCTAAAAGTAAAACTATGTAGGGGATATTTTTTCACATGCCTAAACAATGCATTACTTTCATTTGCATTTCTAATATTGGATAGATGCTGAAGTATTCTTTCTTTCAACTTTTGATTCGTCTTCCCTACATAGTAGCTCGAACACGAGTTGCACTCAGCTATATAAACTATATCAGTAGTATTACATGTTGCTTTCCCCTTAAAAACATATACTTTATTATTGTTGGGGTGGCGAAATTCCACACCTTTTTTGATAAAGGCACATGCCTTACAACGACCACATGGGACTGTCCCTACTCTACCCATGACACTCTTTCTATCTAAAAACCTCTCTTCTCTACAAAGGACATCCTTCAAATTTTTGTTTCTTTTGTATACAAAACACGGTTGTGTGCCCACCATGTCTCTTAAAGACTCATCACCTGTTATAATGTTCCAATTTCTTCGTATAATATTGCTAACCCCTCTAGCATCACTTCCATAAGTCAATGTAACCTTACGGGTGCGTGTTCTAACATCCTCTACCACTTGATGGTTATATGGTGTGTCTAACCATGGTCTGTACTTGTTGGATCTATATGGTTTATTCTTCTTTATAACCTCCTTTACCATGTTCTCATTATACCCTCTATCAACAAAACACTGGCCCAGATGTGCCAGCTCCCCCTCAAACTGACTATCATCCTTACTCAACCTGGAAATACGTCCTAACTGTCCCTGGACAACGTTGGGGAAAGTGTGTCTCGGGTGCATGTTGTCATGTTGATTATCTCCATACCACAACCACTTTCCTTAAATTCAGTGTGAACATGTCCCAGGAGGCTGTGGATTTTTTGGATGTATGCTTGATACAGCAGAATGGGGGGTTTTCTTCCAGACTTTTCAGGAAGGAGTGTTGGAGGAATACAATGCTGTCGTTTGACAGCATGCACCCGAGACACACTTTCCCCAACGTTGTCCAGGGACAGTTAGGACGTATTTCCAGGTTGAGTAAGGATGATAGTCAGTTTGAGGGGGAGCTGGCACATCTGGGCCAGTGTTTTGTTGATAGAGGGTATAATGAGAACATGGTAAAGGAGGTTATAAAGAAGAATAAACCATATAGATCCAACAAGTACAGACCATGGTTAGACACACCATATAACAACCAAGTGGTAGAGGATGTTAGAACACGCACCCGTAAGGTTACATTGACTTATGGAAGTGATGCTAGAGGGGTTAGCAATATTATACGAAGAAATTGGAACATTATAACAGGTGATGAGTCTTTAAGAGACATGGTGGGCACACAACCGTGTTTTGTATACAAAAGAAACAAAAATTTGAAGGATGTCCGAGGTTTTAGATAGAAAGAGTGTCATGGGTAGAGTAGGGACAGTCCCATGTGGTAGGCATGTGCCTTTATCAAAAAAGGTGTGATTCCCGCCAACAATAATAAAGTATATGTTTTTAAGGGGAAAGCAACATGTAATACTACTGATATAGTCTATATAGCTGAGTGCAACTCGTGTTCGAGCTATGTAGGGAAGACGAATCAAAAGTTGAAAGAAAGAATACTTCAGCATCTATCCAATATTAGAAATGCAAATGAAAGTAATGCATTGTTTAGGCATGTGAAAAAATATGGTTATTGTTAATTTGTATTTGACCAGTGATTGAGCACTGAATTGGCTGAGACTAAATGGATCCTGGAACTGACAGCACACAGGGATCCAGGGTTAAATGATGTGGTTCCTCTCAAACCAGTACTCAGTAAAAGGCGGGTATTTTACTAAAAGATGATTGGATAGGTTGTGTTTTAAATAACAGCAATATGTTGTAATGTATTTATCTGATGAAGGGACTTAACCCGAAAGCGCATTACGTTTGTATTTGTACTTGGAATAAATTGTTTTAACTGTTTTATACACCAGCAGCATCCAGCTGTGCATTTTGTTACGGACAGCTGGATTTGGCAGAGCAACGACCCTTTTGTCTTTGACTAGATTTAATATGGAATAGGCCACCTAGCAGTTATGTACATAATAACACTTTCAGAAGGAAGATTTATTACCGGGTTTTCACATTCAAACAAAATAAATGTACAGTTCTGACACTTACTATGCAGACAAAACTTACGCACAGTGTATCTCATATTCCAGAAGTCATACTGATGCATTAATAAAATTACAAGCCAAAATTGACAGACTGGAGTTGAAACTGAAAAGAGTTAGTCCACCTCATTAGAGGGAGTTACTACAAGAGGTTAAAGAAAGGCAGTGCAGTTGTGCTTGCATTCAAATTAAATGCCAATAATCAGGACTGCTGAACTCTATGTATTATACAATGCAACCTAACCAGAAATGTTAGAACAAAGAGAGTAATAGATGAACTAAGCCAAAGGAGGATACTGTATGAAAAATGCTTGACTAAAAACCTTCTTTAGGGAAAAGAACAGGCAAAGGAAAATTTGCTAATTGTGGAACACTAAGCAATTTTATGCTAATTAAAGAAACAAGTTACTTTTGCTTGTTATAAGTCAAATTATATATTTTATAAAAAAATATAGGTACCAGCTATATTATGTAAAATCTTTGTATTGTCTCCAGGTCTGGTATTAAACAAAATATTAATACATCTTTTATCAGTCATCCCCAGTTATTTCACTTTGGTAAGTTTTGCTTCTGTTGAAAGTATTTGGAAAATATTAAACATTTCTTCATATGGCCCTGCAGGATTCAGTACAAATGAAAAAATAAATTGCCTTGAGAAAACATGCATTTCTAGATTTTAACAGTACGTGTTCAATAAAATTCTATGTATACTCTGACATTTCTATTAGGCTGCTACAAAAGATTTTCATAAGACAAACTATTGCTGCATTTGCAAATAAACCCCTGAGAAGTTTACCTCCAAGAGACGCGATATAAGCCTGCGGAAAGTCTGTACCTAGCACAACATAAACTGCTAGAAGATTAATGAGCCCTTTCTTTGTGGTTCAGACTTTACTGGCACATAAGGACCATGGTAGTCATATAATTAATTTCCCAACTTCAGGTCCCTGCCATTAGACAATACTATGTCATGTTCTTATGATAAGCATACACTAATTAAAACTTAGAACATGTGACATCGCATTCTTTTACTGCACTGTAGAAATGGCTGTCGCTGGCTGCAGGCAGTTTGAGTTGCAATAGATAAAGGGAAGCATTTCAGGCACAACAATTTTACATAATCATTTCAGAGATGCTGACGTTAGAGATACTGCAAAGAAGCACATTTCAGAGAATTAATAAAAAAAAAAGACATAAAAAATGTGTTTCAGCTTAGATCTGGAGATAATCCACAGTAGAGACAGAAAATGGAACTATAGTAGTATTTTTGTTTAGATATTTTAAAGATTAAATGACTATAGTATGTATTTTTTAATAATAATGACGCATTTTGATTTGCAGTTCTTTTCATGTGGTAGCTGTCAGATGTTCGTAACTGTACTGTCAAGTGAACTATCACTATAAGAGTTTCAATCAAGTGGGTAGAAAATAAACTTCCTGAAATGTTACTCTTTAGACTAAATAATCTAGAAGGAAAAGAGAATAGCATTACTTAAGTCAAGCTAGAGAATTTACATTTTAGACACTTTTGGATGTAGTAAATATTTAGACTTTTGGACTTTCTACAATGATGTTCTTTTCTAAGGTTCAATATAGTAATAAAAACAGGCTTAAAATGTATTGGTGACTGAAGTTATGATACAAGCATTATTATTTATTTATAACTATAAAAAATGTTATGCACCAGGAATATTGTTTTATCCTTCCGAGAAATATTCCAGAAAAGGGGGGTATGTAATGGCAGAAAGTATTTTTGGATTTATGGATTTATATGGTGTAGCTCTATGACACTGCATCTATTAATTCTTTTGTAACAAAGTGTGGACTTCATAAGCAAACTGCATGGTGTGCAGCAGTAAATTGTGTGGGTAGTGGAAACACACAGGATGTAGCAGACTGCTAGACAAAAGTTGTAGATAAATTCTGGCACGCTGCTCATTATGCAGTATATGCAAATGATGTACAATTACATAAATGAAGCAGCACAACTAAATGAGGCAGTAATGACATGCAAATGTAGTCAGGAAAAACAGAGTCTTGATTCATATCTGTAGGTTTGCCAGCGTGTGCATGTTGCTGTATGACTGTTCAAAAGGCATACAATGTGAGGATTTTTTTTCAGAATAGCATATCAGAAAAATGCTAGCAGTGTCAACCATCTGTGCTCAATAACACTTTTTTGTTCCTGGTGCAGCTGACCCTGGCATTGTTGCACATTGTATTAAATTGTGGCAACAGTGACTGCTTTGGCAATAGATAGATTGTTATAATATTACTGACCAAAAAATAATAGACTATTTCTTTGTAGATCATGGCATAATAAGACATGTGTTAGACATATGCCACTCACAAACCTAGGGGAATATATGATGCGTATTTTCCTGTGGAGACCAAGGTATAGGCAGTACTTGATAACTTAACTAATGGAATCTTTCGCTGACCAGTTCAGGACATGAAAGACATCTTGCAAAGATCTGCCTATCATATTCTTAACAAGTTTTTTTTAAATAACTTTTTTTTTTGTCTGTGGACAAGCTTAAATGTTTTCAAGGAAACTAGCCTAGAAACCATCACCATGCATAGCTTCACTAACAATGCTCATCCCCCTGGGATATTGGATGTAATATACTGCACAAATGTAGCAATAAAAGGCCCTGTTTACAGATGCATTTATACAGGAAAGGGCTACTTTTGCTGAATTGCCAGGAAGTCTGCAGTGCTGAGGGGGGATCATTTTCAATGTGTCTTTGTCTGCATGATTCCCATTTTTGGAGTACAGCTTAGCTGTATCATTGTTTTCAGCAAGGTGGCTCCACGTAGGGCCAACAGGTTGTTAAGTTGTGTTTCACTGTGCAAAACATGTGTGCCTAGAAACTTGTGCTGCAGGCAATGCTGAATACCTCATACTACTCTGGATCATGACTTATATATGTAAGCCCAGAACTGTAGCATTAGTGCAACACAGTACCATCCAAGCTGAAACTAGAAATTTAATTGAACTTGCCTTTGTTGTACTGAAGGTACACTTTCATTGCATTGACACATCAGGAGGGGCACTACACACTCTCCTGACATAGTCTGCAAGGTAGCTATCATGTTGCAAGACAATCATGTACAAAGAAAAGATGGTCAACTTTAAGACATGGTTAAGACCTGTTCCAAACATCACTGTGGAAGTAGTGGAAGATGACAGGGACATGAAGCAAAATTACACATAGGTGAAAAGCCTCCACCCACCCAGGTAGTGATGGGCACAGTACATGATGGTGCTGTTGAAGTGATGACATCTGTTTGAAAATATGGCCCAGTATAACCATAATGGCAGTGCTGCACATAATTAATGTGACGCATGCAGTTTTACCAACAGGTCATGCTGGTCTCTTCATAATTTGCTCATACTTTTCACCAGATCTCACCACAGTGCAACACATGATAAAGGATGGTGAAGAGCACCACACTCATCATAGTCACACACGTGACAGGTGACAAAATAACGAGACTGTCACAGACTGAGGGGGGATATGAAGAGTGTGTGGGCTGGACTATGTTGTCCTAGGTATGGGGACTAGCATGGTTGATAGACTTTGTTACATTTCATGACAAGGATCGAGTTCCACAAGTATGTAAATTATTGTGACCTCTGTTTAAAGGATGGAGTACCACTGCATGGCCTGAACCTGCATGCATATTTTCATGTATGTCCATGATGAAGGCTGATAGGTCTTCTTTCAGCTACTTATGACACTGCTGTCAGGTACATGTCCTTCATGGGTATATTCCGTTCTCTGACCCTGTCAACTCTGGCAGTGGTGCAACTCATGATACTGGCAATCTTATGCAGAAATTATCAGTGAAGTGTTTTACATGACCAGAACCCTCCCTGCATCTGTCATATCCAGATGTCTGTATTTCATGTCAATAAAGATCTCACAATGCATGCAGGGCAGCATACCCCAATGCAGACTGTGTGGCTGAAGACTGTGACTGTGACTGGGTGATATGCCTGCACATGAAAGTTGTGATGTCTTTGTGTACCCTTGTGTTGCTATCCTATGGCAAATATGTGCACATCAGAAGTAGTACGTACCTACTTATTCTGACATAGAGGTAGCTGGTGTGAGGGTATCATCCAATGGATTTTCATGTCTATCTGGGAATGCAGAGCACACACATTTGAATGTCATAGTATCTATATTTCTGACCATGTCTCTAATGTGTGTGGAGAGTGCCTTACAAGGCTGTAGTATCAGAGAAAATGTAAGTGTTTCCTTAGACTGTAACTCCTTACATGTATTTTAGCAACATTGTGCAATGCACATATTTTGCTCACATTTGGTCTTTGTCCAGTCATTGCCTTTTCATTATCATGCCCTCAATCTGTGATACCTGGAAATGAAGATCGTATGAAGCACAGTGGTGAACCCAAAGACATGCTACTTGAATGTCTGTGTGACCTACAGAGCAAGGGTGTTCATGCAGCAAATGATGTACCCAACTTTGCCTTCAGTGATAGCGGATTGCTTAAAACCCAAAAAACACAAAACTGAATAAATTGATGAACAACACTGAACATCATGCAGTGTTGTTCCTCACTTTCTTTACTTTTGTGTTTTTTTGGTTTCAAGTTTACGTTTTAAGGTTACCACGTATTGTTTTTTCCTTTTTAGTTGAGGAGATAGTGTATTGTTGGTGCACATCTAGGTGACGACAAAGACAAATGCTCTTTGTGCAGTCTGCTTAACCTATACTCAGTATGTATAAGCAGTATAGGCAGCACTCTCTTATCTTGTACTAACCTGAGCTGACACCCACAAAAACATGACAGAGCATGGCCACCTTGCACCAACATTCACTGTGGTTCATATCTTGTGGAAAGGGAAAAGAAGAATTCCTCCATTTCATGAGTCATATGGACCCTAGGGGAGTTTCCCCTTGATTGATTTTTCTAGTACAAACTTCTTTGCTTTTGTACCTGACCATATAAATTATATCTTTAAGGTGCTGACAACATGACCTATTGTCTATTTTTCTCCCTTCATGGTATTCATGTCCTGCAAAATGGTCTGGTATACTTTGTATCATACCTGTAAGTCTGTTCTTCCACTACTCAACAGACATAGGCTATGCTGCCATAGAGCTTGCAATAAAATATTTTATTCTGCATTTATCTACCTAACTTTGTCAGCTATAACAATTTTGGCTGAGTCTAGCCCATTTTTATCAGATGTCCTGGGGAGAAAAGGTTCACTAAATAATGGTTACACATTTTTGCATGTTATTTATGCATACAATCACATATATATATATATATATATATATATATATATATAATGTATACACACAAAGACACACAGACACATGCAAGCACACACACACACACACACACACACACACATATATATATATATATATATATATATATATATATATATATATATAAATATATATATGTGTGTGTGTGTGTGTGTGTGTGTGGATCTACTTCAGTAGATCGAACATATAACAAGTTTGAACCTCATATGGCTGAGAGCATATGTTCGAACTTGTAAGTGTTTGATCAGACTGAATGGAGATCTCCATACAGTGCGGAATGGGAAGATTTCCCTTTTCCGCAATGTAGTGCGATCTTGGAGTTGGTATATTTAAGTAAGCGGGGGGGGGCGTAACCGCCCTGGTACAGACGTTTAATTTTGTTTTTTTGTTGTTTTTTTCTTTTTTTACTTCAGTGTTTGAACTATTACAAGTTCGAACATATGGTCTCAGCCATATGTGGTTCAAACTTGTAATATGTTCGGTCTATTGAAGTGGATCCATATATGTATATATATATATATATATATATATATATATATATATATATATATATATATATATATACACACACACACACACACACACACACATATATATATATATATATATATATATATATATATATATATATATATATATATATATATATATATATATATGGGTCTACTGCTTTTAATCAAATACCAGATATTCGAAAAAGAACAGCAGACCGCTCAGTTACACGAAAGTGCACTTATTCGAAAGTGCACTTTCGCGTACTCAGCTTCTACGAGCGGATTGCACCACAGAGGAGGACAGCAGGAAAACATGCTATGTCCTCCACTGTGGTGCGATAGTTACAGTCCTTAGGGTTAGGGCATGTGTCATGGTAAGGGGATAGCCCTACTAGCTATCCCCTTACCATGACCCATGCCCTAATCCTAATGTCCATGACTACCGCACCACAGTGGGGGACAGGCTATCCTTCACTGTGGTGCGGTAGTCAGAGACCTTAGGGTTAGGGCATGGGTCATGGTAAGGGGATAGCCCTACTAGCTATCTCCTTAACATGGCCTGCGCCTTAACCCTAAGATCCGTAACTACTGCACTAAAATCAGTAGTAGCCCATTCGCTGAAGTAGATTTTGTGAAAGTGCACTTTTGATTAAGTGCACTTTCGCCTAACCCAGGGTCTACTGTGTGAGTTTGAAGAAGTGTATTTTCGAGCTTATGCAGTAGATCCATATATATTTATATATATTCACATTTATTGTAAACAAACAGGTGGTGGAGCGCATATGTTGCATTTAGGTCAACCCCCCCTCCCCACGCAGCCATTCCAGTGTCCCATTATTTGGCTATTTCTCCCCAGTTGACATAAAGACTATTCAAAACTCTCAGTGTGCATACTGATTTCTGCTTTACGTCTGCAATGATTACAGATATTTGGATTTAATTTAAAGCATTTATTTCAAATTTTCAGCACAGGCACTGATAGACATTTGCTAAACAAAGCAATAAAGTCTCACAATGAAAACAGACTTAGCATTAAAACTTCTGTGACTTTGAAACTCACATTCATTGAAACAGCATTGAAACCCACATTCAAAGAAAATGCATCTGGCCAGTGGCAGATTAAGTTTGCCAAATGATCCATCTTTTTCAAATGATCACAGTGAATTCGAGGAACATTTAACTATTTGTATAAATGTAAATATTTCAGAGGTAGGGATTAAACCAACTATCAGATCCTGAGCAGTACACTATGGTTTATAATAGAATAATTTCTCCTGTATGTAAAATTGTGAGTGTAATTAACCTTAATCAGTTGGCTGAGGAAGTGAACTATATAACCTTAGCCAGATATTAAAGTCATTTATTACATGCCCTTTATCGACTAGTAATATAAATTATATCAAAAACACATTATGCTATATTAAATAATTATTGATTAAGTTATATTAATTACATTATATTTAATAATAATTATATTAAAGTTGCAAACCATTTCCTTCTTGTTCTCTACCACTGTGTTATTAAAAAGACATAGGAAGATTCATCTGATTATATCCACTAAAGTATTTTTTTATATAACATAAATACCAAAATTTAGTCACGTCAGCTACTTGACAAATATTTGTATCAAACTCAGGCTGTTCTGTCATAAGATTGAATATTAGTCACACCAGTAAGTGTACATATCAAATTATAACAAGTGTGCTCAATGTTCTATTATAAAGGCTATGTATATTTAAAGTAAAACTGATGACACTTTGATTTTGATAAAGTGCTTAATCTGGCATAAGGCTCAGAACATGGTCAAAAAGGGTCACACGCCCAACTAACTTATCTGGTTAGCAAACAAACAAACCAACAAGTGCACAATAAGCCCCACAGAAAACTAGTATTTCCATCACTTTTATCATTTCTTTTTTCTGCTTGGTGATAGTCTTAACAGAAATGATTCCTTTTAGTCACTGCCCAGACTCAAAGAGCAGATGTGTTACAAAAATAATAGAACACTTTATATATTGAGGAAGACTTAATATATGGTATATACAGATGACGTTGATACAAAGGAATACACAAAAGGCATTTGTGATGGTAAGTAACTGTATTTTTTACTTCTTTTTTTCACATTTCAGTCATTTTTTTAAGATGAAAAGTATAGAGTTTGACAAAAAAAAAAAAAAAACACAAGAAAAATGATATTAAATTTGAGTTGCAAAGAAAATAGCAATAAACTTAAAAATGGAAATTCTCAAGCTACACTTCAGCTTCTGAAATACTCCCAAAACCAGGAACAAAAAGTCATTAACAAGAGCACCAACATTCTCTTTTCAGATCTCAGTTCTGCCAAATGATAAGACCATAGCAGCACCTTTGATGTTGTCCGCTGTGCTCATATCAGATCCAGGGTTCTTAACAGCGCACAAAGTTAGCACTTCAGCAGTACTTAACCAAGACAGGATTAGCACAATTACTTCTATGTGTCTTAATGCACCTTTTTGACACTCTAAAGATTTGGCAAGGGAGCATTTTAATCTATCCATCCATCTGCAACCCCTTTTCCCATTTTTACACAAGGTTGGGGTGTCACTTCAACAGTGACAATCAACTACAGCCAACATTTTAGCACAACATTTTAATGCTGTGCAAGAAAATATGATAAAACAGTCATTCTTATGTTGACAAATTTAATGGACTTGTGTAAGTTTACAATTATGTTTCTTTTATGCAGACTTTAAACTTTATAGAAGAATTTTTTGACTGGCCTGTTGGCAATCCCTTTTTGCCTGATAAGAAAAATGGAGTTGAAAAGGCTATCTGATTTAAAGTGAAAAGTAATGTCATTTTACTAAACATTTCAGAAAATTTTGGAAGTAAATAGTTAACATACATGCTCACCGTGCAACCCCAACAAAGAATGACAAAATGTACAAGTCTCTTTTTCCAAAGGCATGATTTATAAGGCAGACGCTGCTACTATATATTCACAAACATCTAACCAATGTGAGGAAACTGTTCCTCTGGCATCTTTGTCTTATGTTGAAAATTAGCAGTTACTAAATATATATATGGTAACTATATAAATCCAATAGTTTTGCTATTAGGACACTGAATTATTTAGACTTTACCAAGTCCCATTTTACAGCAAAGACAGGAATATGTATAGTATATTCCAAGCAATACAGTTGTCACACAAAAAAAAGAAACACTGGTTGCTACTGTGGGAGAAATAAGACCTCATACAATGAGATGTGCATATGATGTTACTGATGTTTCTCCAATGGCAGCTATATCAAGGGTAGTTTTAAGGAAACTTGCAAGGCTTAAAACAGATTAATACAGTATGTATATTATAGCCATATTAATTATTGCTCCAGGCCAAGGCAATATACCTCCGATTCCACAGTGTTGAAACGGTTCTTTGTAAAACAGCATCATGAGTTACACCATAGTATTCCCTACCTCATTAACTATACTTAACTAATATTGCTGAAATCGAAAATAAAGTTAAAACAAAGCCTTCATTTAAAGCAATGAACCCCTCATTCCTCAGAAACAAGACAGTTCATTATAAAAGAGCATCAAGAGAGTTATACCATAGTACTCGTACCTCATTAACTGTCCCTAACTACCTATGCCTTAGGATTATCTGCATATCATAAATTGTTGTGTCCCTAACTCTTTAGCCAGATACCTCATATTCCATGCTAATCATCTCAGGTCAACTCTTAACAACCTACTTGTTTCCCCCCACCCCATTTCATATAAAATCATGGGGCTAATGACAATGATCATTAATTTACAATGTAAATATTGCATATATTTATGTGTATCTACATCTTTTCAAAAGTGACCTTAACTTTGTCTAATAGGAATATCTGCATGGTTGTATTTCCAGCATTTCTGGACATTGTTGTTTAATCTACATATTTTCTACAGTTATTAACATTTGTTTTAAGTTCTTTTACTTACTAGCTTGCTATAGAGCATTTTTCCTGGGCCTCTGCTGAAAATGGGCTACAGCTCAATTGCATTCTTAGCAAAAAATGTAATAAATACAAATAAAATCAAACCAAATTTAATAAAAAGCACAGTATGGAAAAAATAACTTCTTAACATTTTTATCACCCAAACTAATATAAAGAAAAACAAACAGCTGCAATTCAAATTCAGGAAGAAAAAGTAGATATAACGAGACATATACAAGAGTGATGGTAACCTACTTCTTCCCCTTCCCTGTTCCTAACATCCACAAAAGGCAACTTTCAGAGTAACATTTCCTCAAGATTGTTTGAAAACACAGATGGGTTTTATAAACAATGCAGCAAGGTTATGCAATGGCATTTGTTCAGAAACCTTAAATGAAGCTTGTCTCACAGTCAGCTCCTATATAAAGTATAATGTTTACAGCTGATAGATCAGGAACTTATACAAAATGCAGCACATAGAATACCTTCCAATCAAAGAGATCAGGGTTTTATCTTCCAGTTTTTCCTAGTTTCAGAAAAGGAAGAGATCTCAAGGCCAGCTTTAGATTTATCAAATCTGAACAAGTTATAAAATACAAAATCCTTCATAGTAGTGACTCTAGAAACTCCACTTCCCTTCATAGAAGAGACTCTTGAATGGCAACCTTGGATATGGAAGATGCCTATCCATTTTTAGTTTTTATCTGTGCAATATAACACCTAAATTTCCCAAGGTGTTTACCAGATGTTTAGCCTCAATATGTGCATATCTTTAAAAGAAAAACACAGCGATAGTTTCTTAACTGGACAATCATTTAATAGCAGCAAGACAGGGTAGCAATTCGCAAAGCATTTAAAAGGTACATATGAGTTCTTCCCATCAATGAAAACAAAAATAGAAAAGTCTTGAATCATTTAACATCAATAATTTTGGGGACAATCACAGATTCACTGCTGAAGAAAGCTGTATCAGCTCAGGACAAACTATTCAGAAATGCTGCGCCACAAAGAAAAAGAGCCAGTAGATACCCTCCAGTGTTTTAATAACATCAACATTCTTCTATTCAAACACAGAAATAAACTCCTGTAATGCTTGGCTGAACCAGCCTGTACAGAGCATACTTTCCTCTCGCACACTTGTTCCTTAAATACTATTGCTGCCAACAATCAATAAATTACATATGTAAAATACGTTCGCTAGTTAAAGGAAGCACTTCCAGTGATGCTCCCTGTTTAACCCCCCTGGGCTTAAAGTATTAAATTTAAAAATAAAAACTGACTCCATTTTCCACAATTTATTTTTTACATCTATATAATTTGCTTCTTTAACGTGTCCTAAAATTGTGGTTGTTAAACCTTGTGCATTGCTACTATGAACTTGTTTAAAATGTAATACCACAGGATTTTCTTCCCTACCCCTACCTATATCTCTAATATGTTCTTTCAGCCTTTCTTTAAAACTTCTCTTACTTTCACCTATATACATTTTATCACAAGGGCATCTAAGTCTATATACGATTCTAGTACTATTACATGTATATATTTCTTTCTGAAAGATTTTTTTTCCATGAATTTTGTCAAAACTTTGCATAATATACTGACAGTAGTTGCACCTTCCACAAGGGAAAGTGCCCTACATTTCCACTTCTTGGAATTTCTATTGGTAATTGAAACCTTACATGTATTATAAAGTCTACTTCTACCTCTAGTATAGGAAAACAGGGGAACCTTTTTTACTTCTGCTTTCAAATATTTGCTTCTTTCTAACATACCCCAGTGGTATTTGACTATTTTTGCAAGTGTGTCTGAAAAGATAGTATATTTTGTTACAAAAAACACGGCCTGTTCTTCCTGACCCGTTATTATATTTTTCTTCAAACTTCTTTCACCCATTTTGCTTGTTGGCTTACCTTTGACTCTTTCTAAACTTTCTTCTACTATTTTTTCGTTATAGCCTCTATTCACAAACATTTTGACTGTTTTATTAATTTCTATTTCACCTTCCTTACTGTCACTACAAAGCCTTTTAATTCTAAGAAGTTCTCCTTAGGGTATTGATTTGATAGTATGGGGGAGGGGGGGTGACAACCTTTCCCATGTAGTATGTGGCTGTTTTCTTCACACTTCCTATGTATTGATGTTCTAATTTTCTCACTATTAATTCCAGTTAAGGTTATATCCAAAAACTGAACCTTTGTCCCCTATTGGATACCATCAAATCTGATATTATAATGATTTTTATGTAAATCCTGAATGAAAACTTCCACCTCATTCCACCCCCCCATCATATATAAAAAAACAGATTGTCAATAAATCTATATCTCAATACGATTTTTAAAAAAATTTATTATTATTATAGACATATTTATTCTCAAGCATCCCCATAAACAACACAAAAATACACAAGCACTTCTCTCCTTTATTCCAGCAACAGTGATATGGCACCTCAGCAGTTCGCAAACTGCCAAGGTGCCAGATCACTGTCGCTGGAATAAAGAAGAGACGTGCTGGTGTATTTTTGTATTTTTGAATTTTTTTGTTGCTGGTTGTGTGCTTTTATCCCCATAAACAAATGGGCATACATGGGAGCAAAGGGCACTCCCATAGCCATACCTTTTAATTGCTTGAACAGTTCACCATTAAATTCAAAAATATTGTGGCTAAGACAGAAATGTTTTGATATTCAGAAATGCTATTTACACCTTCACAAAGCACTACTGAATTGGAATGCCATTACAAACTATTTCAGCAATTAACCCTCAGAGCAAGACATTTTTACGAGCTCTGGAGTATGTGCTTTTCTTTGCATTATCCGACTCCTTCTTGCAAAATTACATACCAGAAAGACATGTTGGCATGATGCAGTAGAGTTATTACTTCTTGTGGAAATCATTTTTTCTGGATCTCGCAGTAGAATTTCAGAGATACAATCTTATGAGTAAAACATTTTTTTAGTATTTCGTAACAAAAAGTTTCAATGAAGCAAATTCAACTTTCATATCAAAAGCACAAAGAAACCTCAACGCTGCCTGAATGACAGCCTCCTCTGCACAGCTCGCCCCTTATTGAGTTAGGTATGTCCCTAATTGGGAGGGGGGTTGATCAAACTGATTCTCATGGAGGAGAAGAGGATTTGATGGACAGTAGGCACAGGGGCAACAATTAACAAAAAAAAAATGGCATCTGCTAGCAATTATGGTTATAAATGCCTTATGCAACAGCTAGCACTCCATGGAATGTTGGCATGAGACTAGCACAGGTCTTCACAGAAACTATGGCACCACTGAAGAAAACTGTGGCTGTGGAGAATATAGCACACAAGGTGGGTAAACCCAAATATTTTCTGCTACATTCTTCAATTCACAACGTTTTGTTATGGTAAGTACTTTCACACAACTGAACCTCCTTCCTACTACTGACAAAGCTTTGGTGACTCACTATAGCCAAATAGCTACAACCAGATATAGACTATATGCTTTTCTATCGGCAAATTTGTGGATTCTATAAGATGGAGGTAAATGCCAGTATCCCACACCAATGAGTCAATAACTGCAGTGAAGCACATATCAGAGTGGCTATAAAAATACTATAAAATATTGCTGCTATTGTGTTTGTCTGTAAATTGCAGATTACATAAAACACTAAACATTTGATTCCCCATGTATGCAATCCCACATCAAATAAACAGTGGCATATAACAATGTCCTACTTTTTTCCCATATCGTAGCCATCCCACGTATTTAAAGACTGCATACAATTTCAGTTACTACAGATACTCAGAGTAGAATAATATGTACTTTATATATTGTTAGTCTGATGTCTGATACAAAGTCAGTAAGCATGTGCATGAGCAATACATAATCAGATTGGTAAATGAAAACATTAGCTAGGATATGGTGAAGGTGGCATTTCCCTGGGCACAAGCCAAAGTGGAATACAAGGATTTAAATCAGTACCTCAGTTCAGCACTAATGTGATGCTGGTATTCATTAATTCAAGCCATTTAGACTCTCTGGCATATGCGGGTATTTAAATGGTTTGAATGAGGTTTTTTTTGTTTTGTTTTGGCTTCTCAATTTTAGTTTGAGGGGTCAGCAGTGTGTAGGGATGCCCAGAAGTGGCAATTAGCTTAACTCCTGCTCTGGGTTACATACGTCTTTGTAATATTCATCTGCTTATGCATGAGCAGTACTAGATAAATCATTCTCCTTGATTTATATAACTGCACAACGTACAGCTAATCTGTTATATTTGTTGGGGGGGAGGGTCATTTTCTCAGAATAGTAGCAGTTGAAAGCTGTTCACAAATTTGTAAGGACGTAGTAAGTAAAAAATAATAACCAAGGGTGTGCATTTGGAGCAAAATCCCACACAAAACCTTTGTTAATTTCACATTATTCCTTTTTTATTTTACATCAAATGTCCTATCAGTGGAAACCTTCTTCTTCTTCTTCTTTCGGCTGCTCCCGTTAGGGGTTGCCACAGCGGATCAACTGTTTCCATTTCTTCTTGTCCTCTGCATCTTGCTCTGTCACACCAACCACCTGCATGGCTTGTCTCACCACATCCATAAACCTTATCTTAGGCCTTCCTCTTTTCCTGTTACCTGGCAGCTTCATCCTTAGCATCTTTTTCCCAATATACTCTGCATCCCTCCTCCTCACATGTCCAAACCAACGTAATCTTACCTTTCTGGCTTTGTCTCCTACTATTGGTACTCCTCTTAAAGCAACAGAGGACCATAACACACATGCACTGAAAGATGCATCAGTCTTACTTTACCTGATTTCAATTCTGTTGTAGTTGCCATTGTTGTAACATTGTTTTCGTAACTCACAGGCTTTATCAAAACCTAGGCAATGAGCTACACTTCCTGAAGCTTAATGCTTTGCTCCAATAGCGAGGCTTTGAAAAACGTGACTTTTGGCCCTATTTAAATGAAGTTATGAATGGAAGAGACTTGCTAGGCTTGCGCTGTGAGATGTAATGCTGTGTGAAGCTCAATAGATCACTTCAGCATGTTAGACATGAAATGTGTGTTACAGATAAATTAATTTACTTGCAAACAAATTTTTTATTGAAGGTGTGCTCTGCTGATGTATATGTTTGGGCAGCTGGTAGCTAATACGCGTCAGTTATTACATGACAGAATCTGGGAGCATTTTTATTGTACATACACCCCTTGCTCTTATTTCTCAATGTCTGAGCATTAACAATTGCATCATTAGGTCCACAGGAGGAGCACTTTTTGTATGAAGAATAAGTTATCAAATACTAGGAGAGATATTATTGGATCTTGAGACCTACCTACTTCTTACACACACACACACACACACACACACACACACACACACACACACACACACACACACACACACACACACACACACACCTACCTATTTTTGCACACATGCACACACACACACACACACACACACACACACACACACACACACACACACACACCACCTACCTATTTTTTTGCACACATGCACACACACACACACACACACACACACACACACACACACACAAACACACTCCTCTTAAAAACTTAAACACACACACACACCTACCACTCACTTGTCCGGTCACAATCTACAGTCCAAATGTCTTCAGGAATTCAAATTACACATGCGCGGACCAGGAAGATGTAAATGATCAGTTTCACATCTCACAAATGCAGAAGGTCTTCTTCTGCGTCTGTATGATCCAACACAAAAGGCATTCTTAAAGAAGAATGCCCTTAAAAATATATATATATATATTTTTTAAAGAAACAGGACAGCAGAGGTGCTGGTATGCCATACAGGTGCTTACCGGCCCCAAAAAAGTTAGTCAGCAGGTAGGTGGGATGATCTACTGACTCTTCAGCAATGATCTGAGCTCAGATAAACTCACAAAAACAAACAGATGAGTAATATACACATTTTCATAAATAACATAGATATGATAACTGAAAGTAACACATCTATTATTGTCATTTGTAGAAAAATGCATTGATGCAGAAAATACATTTATTATACATGAAATTAAATATAATAGGTTAAGGAAGATTCAGTGCATGTTGCATGTATTAACCATTGTCATTGTTGCATGTGCCTCAACTTTTATTAAGTAGCTACTCCCTGAATTAAGCCTTATAGCTGCCAAGTGTCTGTTCTTGTACTATTTAACTTGGAATGCCATTCCATATGGCTAGGGCAACACTGGTCAAATCTTGTTACAGGTTCATAGGTGCTTACTAGGCTATTGGCCCAAAAAACATTTTAAGCCTTGCCACTCTTACTGCAGATTTAACAAAATATAACTGACAAGTGTCAGTACCCCAAGAAATTTTACAGTTATCATATAGGTTTGTATACATCAAGCATTCACAGGCCACCCCTGTCCATTAGAGACATGTGTCAAACAAGAGGAAAATTTGCAATTTCCCACTCATCGGTCCAAGTTACATTTGAATAGGGTTAGGGATGAGCTTTGTTTTACATGGGCAGGAAGCATGTTCCTGAGAAGGGGTAATCTTTGAGACATGTGCCTGTCCCTCTACAATGTCCTGTTTATGTCACAAATGAGGTTTAGATCCTTAAAATGAGTATTTCTGATGTTATTTGTTTTGCAGATGTAGAACTAATCTATCCGTGTGGGATGAGAGGATGCCTTGTAGGCTTGCCATAGATGCCAATCAGCAAGAGGTCGACATAGGACTTGTTGTTTACTCCCTGTATTCTTTTTCAGAGTGACTTATTTGGTCAATCAAGACATTACAAGTGCCTGGTCAGGCACACACCAAAGAGTGCATTGTACTCCATGACTGTTCTGATGACAACCAAGTACAGAGGAACAGCAGCCTCATAGGACTTGGATGCTATGCTCTTACTTATAAGTTGTGCAATTTAGAATTAGTTTCTCTCCAAAACAGACATGTCATTGTCAAAGGTCAGGTTCCTACCAACATGCATTCCCAGATTACTAATAGGATCACCAATTCTACTTTTTCAGTTATATTATCAATATGGTAATTTCCAGGTGTGGGTGTCTTTCCAAAGGTTACTATTATGCAGTTTTTACACATTAAGTTTTCCTCCATTGCTCTGGCACCAGTAGTTTGTGTCAGGCCTTCTTGAAGGTATCTGTTTCTCTAGGGCATTCATTGACCACACCACATTTACAGTCATCTACATACTTTGTCATCCAGAGGCCTTAACATTTACCTTGACTTCAAAGATTTAGATGCCAAAGAGGACAGGCCACAGCACTGAACTCTGTGGGACTCCATTAATGAACTACCTCTTTCTGGAGGTAGGTTCCCCTAGTCTAACTTCCAGCATCTTATCAGTAAGCCAGCTGGATATCTATCAGATGACATATGGGTTTAGGCCTTATTTTGTAAGTTTACATATAATGCCCAACTGAAGTATTGTGTTGAACACTTTACCCAGATCGAGGCAGGCAGTGTGTACTGTTCTGCTATCGTACACAACTTTAATGACCTTCTTAAGCAAGTCTACTGGGTTAAGTATACATGACCTGCCTTTGACAAAACTGATCTGGGTAGGGTCCAGTGTGTGTAGGTTTCCTATGTCATCGTTTGTCAGATCTATGATAATTCTGTCCATGGCCTTGCATATGAGAATAGTCAGACTTATGGGTCTGTAGTTCCCTGGGTTCAGGGAAGCCCCCAACCCCTTGTGTAAAGGCATAATCACTCAGCCCTGAGTTTGTTTAGCATGAAGGGAGGCAAAGGTTAAATAGATATTCATAATCCATATTATTCAGGAGCATACTGAGGCATTATCAGGGTCCATGGAAGCAGTATTTCTGGCCTTAGAGAGAGCAGTGAGGACCTAGTCCCTAATGATGTTTGGTGGAGAAATGCTGCTGGAGAGTATTTCTTGGGGTGTGACTGGTGATAATAGGGGGAACATTGGAACTAAAGTTATCTGCCAGAAGATTAGCTATATCCTTTGCCTCCATATACTATAGGTGTTTCTATTCAGTATTACTTTGGCACATTGTTGGTTGCTGCCCTTAAGGCACTGGACATAACTGAAGAAATCCTTAACATTGTATATAGATTGGAATGATATTTTTAATTCAAATTTGGCTTTAGTGGATTTGATTAGTTCCCTGGGTTCCTTGCTCAGATCGATGAGGATGTTTTTTATCTTGATAGGCAACAATTTTCCTGTTTTTGGACACAATTGTTTTGCTTTTGTTATGTAACCTAGTTATACTATGATTCCATCCTGGTGGCTTGTTTTCAGAGGTTGTCCTATGGTTAGGTACAGCTGTCTCTGTGCCTCTATTTACATGACTGTACAGGATTTCTGTGAACAATTCTACATAGCCAACTGTGTTCTCAGGGTTTGGGGGAGAGACTTGATATTTTGCTAGACTCTTGCTTAACAGGAGGTAGTTAGCCTTGGAATAAGGTGATGTCCCAGTCTTAATATTTATTTCAAAGGAGACAGCTTTGCTGTCCAATCTGAGCAATGACATATTTACATTGGGGGAGTGCATCATTCCCTCATGTTTAAGATACTGTCTCCCCTGGGTTATATGCAGGCTGTTATAGGCTGTGTTAACAAAATCCAGGAATCTCTGGACTTGCATGTTTGAGGTCATATATGATTCCAAATTAAAACTGGAGTAATTACGGTCACCCATATATATATCATGTGGATTTGCATGATCATAAACTCATATATTGCCTATTCCTTGACCTCTCTAAGGCTTTTGACACTGTCTCTCACTTTCTGCTACTTAACAAACTTATACACCTAAGTTTCTCCTCTGATACAGTTGCATGGCTCTCTAGCTATCTCACTGACAGGGAGCAATCAGTGAGCTGAGACAGTGCACTATCTAACCCCCTTTCAGTAAGAACTGGTGTTCCACAAGGATCTATTCTTGGACCTCTAATTTTTAATATGTTCACTAACTCTCTCTACTCCTCTTGTCCTCAGTCAGTCATTGCACAATACACTGATGACTCTACAGTCATCACTATTGCTAACTCACCTTCGGAACTCCCACTATTCCCCTACTAGACATCTCCGAAGTACAACCCAAGACCTACTAAATGTTTACAAACCTAAATCCAAGACAGGATGTAATTTATATAGCTACCACCCCTCTATTGCATGGAACAAACTTCCACTAGAAATAAGGAACCTAACTCACCCCAAACAATTTAAGTTAGCCACCAAAGACTACTTTAAAGAGCAGTGGTTCTGCCATTGTATGCATTCTCCCTGACCACTACCTACCTGTAATGTACTATCCACCTAATTCTTAACACATAACATGCACATCTTACATCCTGTGCTTTTACTTAACTTCCTAAGCCCTCGTCATACTCTGCTTACTGATGCTCAGCTTTTAACATCCTCTGCTTACTGTATCTAACTATTTATGCAACTTCCAAAGTTCTTCCTATACTCTCTCTCTCTCTGAACCTTTAGGTTTTTGCAAACTTAATTACACTATGAAAACATTTCTTACCATACATTTACTGTTACCATACTTTTGTTTTTATAGTTTGATTTTTAAATTTTGTCAACAATTGTATGTATATATTTTTTTTTACTTTTTGAATATCTTGTACTTTATGTTAAGATTTGTGTATTTTGGAGCTTTTTTCTCTGGGTCTCCACTGAAAAAGGGCTATAAGCTCATTCAGACACTCCCAGTCAACAAATGTAAAATAAATAAATAAATAAATAAATAAGAATTTCAGGTTCATTCAAATACATGTATAGGCTTTCTGGGTCATGGAGTGGAACATCTAGCTTAAAAGGAAACTGTATGGAAATGTACTTGTAAGTTGGACAGGAAGAATCTCAAGTATTATTTCCTCTAAATTTATATCTAAGACATTATCCACTTTTAAAAACTTCTTAAATAAAAATTCCAATATTAAAGATTGTTTTTTTTTCTATTGTTCTCAATTGCTTATACACCTAATATTTTAGGCAGTTTTAATAATAATAGTATGAATATTCTCCAAAATAAAAAAATATATTTTTGGCACCAATTAATGGACTCAGGAAAGGTAATCAATATTAAAGATATTATGATTAATTTTAATATTGATAATGAGCAGTGGCTCCCAGCTCATGAAACAAGAAATCAGCTCATAACCAAAATTAGCTTAATATACTCACCTAACCAGGAAAACATCCCTAAACTAATTGACATTCTAATTATTACAAGTACTCAAATGATTTAAGGACAAGGTTATCTATCTAGATTGTATAAACTAATTAGAAATTTAAAATCATATTTTAAAGAAAGTTACTGGGGCTATTACAAAAGCATTAATAAATAATAGTAAATAAATAAATAACTGGATCATGGATTTAAGAAGGTGGTGTTTTTATAGTTTTGTTAGTTCTGAAGAAGTCCTGAAGCTGGACGAAGCACTTAACCTGGATTTTAATAAATGGATCGTATATCACCTCTTGGAAAAATATTGTGGAGTCATTTGGTTATTTGTTTTAATCTACACAGGAAGCACACCATGTTTAGTTCTTTAAAATATTGTGTTGTTTGGCAGTTTGCATATAAGCTTAGAGGTTGAGACACCTTGTGATGACGCTGCATGTGTCTTGGTGTATGTTGCCTTAGCAGAGTACCTTAGAGGTTGCTGAGGATATTTGTTTGGTGTGATATGTCTGCAAAGTCTTTTTGGTGTGGGAAGATTACATTGAAGAGCCTCAGTTTATGTGGGTCTATGTGTCTGGTCCGTACTATGTAATGAATGTAGTGTTTGTGTTACTGATAAATTTGGTGTGTTTTTTGTTGGTATATTTTTTTGGTAAGTGACAGCCATACATCTAATGGTACTTTTTACCTACATCTCTCACAAACCATATCAGTTTACTTTAGAATTAGGTGGATGTTAGTAAGCATGAGACAATTACTACATTGCCTCAAGATGTTCACATCCACCAAGCTGGCTGCAGAGGTTGCAGGAAAGAGCAAATCCATGGTTATACATCCTTAATTTGTGCTGTTTTACTACTCAGTGGTGCAAGATAGATTACTGGCTGGCTACAAGGCTGTTGCTACCTGTACTTGTAGGGCTGTACATGTTGGTACAAAAGCTAACTGCTCTGGTGAGCTTTCTAAGGTAGTCTTTTATATGGAAAATTCAAAGTACTTGCAACTGTACAGGACAGGGTAAAGCACCCCAGAGATTTAAACTCAACTGAATCTAAATAAATAAATAAATATAAACTCTCTAATTTAGTACAAAACAATGCAAACAGTATCAGTACACTCAATATTAAGCAATTTAATCAAAGACCTCTTAGCCTACTGATTATCTTAAGAGGAGATACTTTGCAAAATTATATTTATATAAATATTATCAACAACCAAAAAATAGGGATAGAAAGGGGGAGGCAATTATATTATTAAATTATCATAACGGGTGGGAAAAAACAGATATGCCGGTCTTAAGAACACAAGTACAACATGGTTGGTGGGAGGGAAGGACTACGAAACCCTTAGCTTTGACTGGCCTGGGGCTGTCTCAATATAAACACAAGTCCTGAACTAACCTGTCAAATACTTACTACTTATGAAAGATACTAGGGTTTAATGCCAACATTTATTGCACTTAAGTAGCAAAATGCAGTGCAAGTATGTACAACTACTACTAATAAAATTGAAAAACCCTCATCTAAAGCAGATGCAGATTGCTCAAATGAACTTACAAACAAATCAAGAAATGAAAAATCTTCACCTATCTTTGTTACTGTATGCAATGGAACTATTATAAACCAGCAGTAATTTAAAATAATATGGCAGTAACAGTGTAGACCCTTAGATCTGAGCTGACTGGCCTGGAACCACCTTAATGAAAACACAAGTCTTGAACTAGCTTGGTACACAGACACGATATCAAAAAAGAAACTAGGATGTAATACCAATCGTTAGTCCAAAATGCAGTGAGGCTATATGCTGCAATTACTAATTTAGACTTAAGACCTTCCCCAGGATTTACTAATCTTCCGTGTAAGACCAGATTAGTCTTACACGGAAATGCCAGTCTAAGAATATGATGGCAACTCGTCATGCATATTAATGAGGGCACGCTGCCTCAACTCTAAAGCTTACATGGAGCATGGACGATTGTAGGGGGTGTGTTGGACTACCAAGCAGTCCAAAAATCCATGCCCCTGCAATGACGAAACTCGAGAAATGTTGAGTTACATGAGCGAGTCTGCTCACATGTGTACATTGTAACACTACACTCCCCCATATGTTAAACCTCGTACAAATTTAAAAATGAAAAGAAATGTATTTATTTTTTTGTTTTATTTCCGATATAGCTGCCCATATTTGCACGTGTTTGCACGGGTTTGCCCATTGCTTAGCTACAGTTAGCAGCTTAGACATCGAAGAGGATAATAAGAAAAATATATGCAAATTAACCAAAATAGCGATAGCGTAGTGGTTAGAGCCTTTGCACAAAGAGGAGGCATTCCCGGTTCGAGTCCCACTACTGCACTTTCCATTTTCTGTTGGAAATATGTATACAAATTATATTTCCTGACATTTATCATGTATAAGTTTTGTAAAAAGGATTAAAATTTTATATGTAGTAGTGAATGAATTATATATATATATATATGAAGGTGAAATGGTTATGCATTCTGAGGCATCAGTAACTTATTTTAAGTAATATAAAGCACTGCTAGGCACATTTTAGCAGTATTTAGCATATTTAAAACCAATTGCTCGTAGCGGAGCACCGCATTAACAAGTGCAATGTCTTTGCACGTAGCTGCGCACTGCAGCAACCAGTGCAACTACAATGTATTTGTGCGTAGCTGCGCACCGCGCTAACCAGAGCAATTTTGGGCAAAGTCGGGCAAAGTTGAGCAAAGTTGAATAAACACGGCCACACCTCCTTTACTGCACCTTAACTATTCAGGTGTGGCCTGTAGGAAAATAAAAAGCAGTGACAAGGCTCAAACTCAGGATACTGTGCACTATAGTCAGAGTACATATCCACTAAGCCATAACAGCATTTCATAACCATGCACTTTCAACAGACACATATCTATCAAAGAAATATTAAACATTGCCAACATCAGCTAAGCAGGTGTGCCTACAGCTGAGTTTTTTTCAGAACTGGCCAGTCACAAATAAGTGCGGGAAATGAGGCATATTTCAGCTCCACAGGTGGGAATACTTAAGGCAACTGGTTGTAGCTCCCTTCTGCAATCAGCATGGCCAGTGTTGGAGAAGGCACTCGATTTCGAGCGTAATGCTGGGGCATTGAGGAGACCAAAGTAATGGTTTGGCTGTTTGTCCACAATCATGAGGAAAGACTCCTGTGGGGCCAGTACCAGGGCACCCAATATAAAACAGAGGCCTGGAACAGTCTTGCTCATGATCTCACAAGTGCTACTGGCATTCCTTGGACTGGTGAGCAGGTCAGGCACCAGTATTCTGACCTGAAGCGACGTAATGAGGATCAACTGGACCAGTGGATCCAGGAGTCCCATGCGATGCCTAATGCCCCAGTACTGAGTAAGTAGCCATTGTATTAAGTAGTTAAAAATTGCTATGCTTGTCTATATTATGGATAGGTATGTCTCAATATCACTACATTTACTTCACAGCTGCAGGTGTCGGGGCTATGAATCAGCAAGCCCATGAAGATAGGTTGCAAAGGCTGTGTCATCAGGCAGGTTAGTAATTATTCTGCATGTACTGTTATATAAAATAAATGAGAGAGCCTTCAAAAAGTGTTTTAACCCAATAAATAAAGGTGTACTAATCCTTTAATAAATGTATAATTTCTGGAGTGCGTCTGTGTCATTTTCTTTGATATGTTGTTGTACTGTTGCATTTTACAAATAATACTGTTGTATTAAGCAGTGTTAACCCACACTTGGGTAGGCCCATACAACGTGGATAAAGAGAGTGCCAGTAGCTTTTATGCATATTTACAGCCCTCAACTGTTGGTTAATGGCCAGCATGTACAGGTTAATCTGGCACGTGAGTAGCTTGGTATTGTGTTCCCCAGAAATGTCAGTGTGCTGCCAGAAATGTAGGGAGCTGTTAACATATAAATGATACTTTTACCTGAGCATATCTAGATAATTATATGAAAGTAAAGCTGTCAGTGTACCATCTTAGCAGAAGTGTGTGCGAGCAACTCTCAAAATATGTAGCAGTAACATCTGCATCTTGGATAGTTTGTATTTAAGATACAGCTCATGTATATAATGATCTAGCAAAATCCAATTGCACAATATAAGGACATTGGGTAGTGTAATAATACTTGTAAGGGACATATAACTGCAGTTAATAGGAATGTAGTGAAAATTAGAAGGATATATAAGTTGTTAATTGAGCTATCCTTTTCCACCCCACTGTATGTGCATACAAAATGCAATGTCCACACCTCAATCGGTATGCCTAATCTCAAAACATTTGTTGGGACATATGTCCTATTGGTTTATAAATATTTGCATTTATTTCTATGCATATGCACTGTTAAAATAACAAAATATTGGTGGCCTGTTGCCATCAATTTAGCCTGCATGCTGTTGTAATGTCCACTATTGTTCTGTATATGCATGTGTTATGCTTGCTTTTCAACTGTTGAAAATCTGGTGTGTTGGGTTAATGGGAATACGTCTGCATGCTGTTATAACTAATTAGGAATGCTGTTGACTGTTACTAACCCATATCTTTATTAAACCCTCCAAAACATAGTTCATATGGGAAGGCCGGTCACAGCGGACCCACCTGTCCCACCTCAGCTGGCCATGGCACCTGGCAGCAGCAGTTCCGGTGCCCAGCCTGGGACCTCCTCCTCTGTAAGCCCTGTGCCACCTTTGGGTGGAAGTGCTGCAGGATATGGGGCTCAGTCCCCCGTGCAAGCATGGATGGAGGAGGGCCACCTAGCACCCTTCGAACGGTCCGAGCTGTGGTGCATAGATAGATTGAACGTTCTGTTACCAGCTTGAGGCATGAGTGGTGCAACTCCCAGGTCAGTCTGCCCCTCCTACACACCCCCCAGCACAGCCACCCTCTGGGCTGTGAAGGCACAGTGGTGACTGCCCATGGGTGGGGGACCTCAGTCCCACTGTTTCCATCTGTGGGTGATTTCCAAACATCCCTCCCTGTCAAAGATGTTCACTCACCACATGTGTCATATACTGCCCCTGCCTGTATCTTGTCTGTCTTGTCTGTTTACCTCCCCAACCTACCTCCCCAAAATATACCTACTTCCCCTACCCCACATTCCACTCTCACCTGAAAAAAAAGGGCAATCTGCTCTCAAAAAAAATTATGCCCCATACATAGTTGCCCATTTTGCACACATGTCCACTGGACACATAAAATTTAATTTAATTGGCATTACAACATACTTTGTTGTCCTTATCCCTCTCTCAGGGGTTGAACGTTTCATATCTACCTCCAAATGTATTCCATATGCACAGCTGTTGCTGTTAAAGAAATGGGGAGCTATGGACCATCCCTACACCTGTCCTGCACATCCCGAGCTACTTTCCATACTATCTTTCCCTCTTTGTGCCCCCTTTTCTCCACTTGCCTATCTCCCAATTTTTCTTTTCTTTCAAAAAAATGAGCACGGGGGTTAGTGGGAGTAAGCACTATTAAGCAGTAGTTAGCGGGTTTGCGCGAGTATGTGCTTGTTTGCTCTTAGCTAAGCATTGCTAAGCATCGCGCAGACCCACACAAACCCACTTACAACTGCTTAAAAGTGCCTTAGTCACTCTGTATGTGAGGGCCCTTGTTCTACTCAGGAGCAAAATAAAACACCTCTTGTCAGTCTCGAACCATGGACCTTGTACACACTACACAACTTGAAGTACCACTAAGCCATGGTAGATATAAAAGTTGATACTAAAATAAATATATCCTGCATTAGAATGAGTGAATGTAAAGGAAAAATAGGAATGCCATGCCACACAACTTGTTCTGTGGATCTTTACCAACAGTTGTTGTGTGGTTACATTACATGCCTGTGATAAGAGAAGCAGCCATTCTAGCAGGAAATAATAGTACACCATCACTTTACAACCCCACACAGTATCACAGCAGGACAAACACTGGCATATCTGTTTAGGGCAGAGGACATACCTCCCAATTGTCCCTAATTTTAAGGGTTGTCCCTGATTTTGACACAAATTTTAGCTCTGTCCCTCTGAATCCCTCCTAAAACTACTGACTTTGGCCAGAAAGGTGGTGAATTACACTTAATGAATAATGACAATAATTAAGAGTTAGACACTTCTTTTACTTCAGAAAATGTGTATTAATTCATATGCTCTGATTCTCTCAATGTTTCAACTTAATGGCACTAATATTTTAAAGGTGTCCCTGACTTTTCCTTTACTTTTCCCTGAGTCTGTTCAAATATGTACCTGAGTATTTGAGAGGTCTGGCAGAGGCAGAAACACAGATGCATATCAGCCTTTCTGCTATTACACACTGTGCAAATAGCTTTGGAAGGAGTTTCGGAAGCATACCCTTATGTAGGAATACAACACTGAAATACAAATGTATGTAGCCATGTACTGGTAGCAACCAACTGTAACAATGCCATTGCTCTATTGCTGAAAAGACCTGTGTGGTGCACAGACAAAAATGTACAGGCTATTCTCTGGCTACCATGTGGATAGGTCCACAGTTGGGAGTTATGCAGACAGACTACTTGCCTTGATAAACTAACATGTACACAGCAACCCTGTAAGTCCAGCAAGATAAAATCCACACAATAATACTTATGCTCTCTGTACTTCTGCACCCCTACCCAAATGTAGAATATACCTGTGCGTGCAGGGTCTACCAAGGATGTAGGTAAGCAAACTCACATTACTGCAATGTGTCCAGTTTTTCTGAGCAGCTTGTGCTAATGTCAACACTAAAAAAGCACAAACTGTTTAGAATTGAGTAAATGAATATTCACAGTATAGCAGTTCACAAACAATTCTTGTGCCAAAGGAATACATCTCAATAACTAGCTTTGTATGGCAGTTAATTATAAAAGTTGAAAAAAAAGTACATTTTTCCATGTATCTTGGGGAAGCATTTTGAGGGGTGAGTACATTTATACACTGACAAGTTGGTACTGGAAGCAGCAACATTAGGCCTGAGTACAAAATGTAAATCTCTGGCTACACCCCTGGCTTCTGATATAAGAACTATAACAACCTTCTGTCTTAAACAATGATGTCCACAGCAAACAAGGATGATCTCCATCTTGGAAAGCTGAAAGGGCCACGCCTACCTGAGTTGGCAATTTATAGTACCGGGTTGCTATGACAGTGATTACTGCAATTACTACACAGCAGACTTCATGCAATTAGCAAGTGGTGGCCACTAATTAGTGCAGAGGCCATCACATGCTCATGTGCAAATACCTACAAAAGCAGGCTGCAATCTCTGCCAACAAACTCAATCACTCTATTGCAGAGACTAACAGAGAGAGAGACAGAGAAAAGGAAAAATAAAAAGAAATATTACCAAATCATACAAAGGAAAAGTATGTGACGCATATGTATTTACTGGCATGTAGTAGATGTTATTGAAGAATAGTCTACATAATGTGAACCATTCATGTGTGGCAGCAGTACTTATTTATACATAGATGTTTTCCTTAACTACTGCTATGGACAACACAGTGTGTACCTATGGGCAGTGGGATATACCTGTGAAATGTGTAGCTCAGCATTAAATGTCAAAGATCTGATCCATGTTATCTGTGTTCTGTACAGTAGTGTGGCCAATGGCTGTTGAGGGGATTAGCACTGACATTATATAAACATGGGTGTGACAGAACAACACATGCATGACAGTCATATTAAAGTGTAGCTTAGCATTGGCAACTGCTGTAGCAGTCTAGTATGCTTATCTAGCATTTGTAGCCATATATACCCCCTAATGTTAGTGTGTGTTCATATGTGACACCTGTTTGTGTTGCAGCTAGGCCCGGCAGTTCAGCTGTGAGGTCCAGGGACTTACAACAGTGTGGACCTTATGTGTGTATGCCACACACATACGGAGAAATATATATATGTGTCATATATATTCACATCTGTATATGTGCATAGAGCAGGGGATGTATTGCAACTGTTTGTGAAGGGTGGAGATATATATGTTGGTGAAGGTTAGTATGCACATATTTGTATGTAGGTTTTAGTGTGTGACAAACAAGACAGCATACAGTGCTGGTATATGACATGTGGTGGTTAAACACTGTGTGTGGTTTGTTCAGTTTGCAATGTTGAAGCCAGTGAGGCCTGCTAAAGCTACCTGGGCTGTGAACACCTTCAATGCATTTATCCCAAGACTGTGCGATTTTATTACAATACTGTACACTGCACATCCTTTGTATAATTGATATTCTCACTATGAAAGGTGAAATGTATATGTGCCTACATATATATGTATATGTACACCAATGGATGTGTATATATATATATATATATATATATATATATATATATATATATATATATATATATATATATATATATATATATATATATATATATAGTTATATATACTCATGCACACCTACATCTACTTGTTGCAATAGATTCTCTGTACTGTTAACTGGCTGTGATGGTCAATGTGTTTGTGAATACATCAAAGATATGTATCTGTGGGATAGCTTAGCGGGAAACTGTTTATTTCTTGGTATTATCGGTCTTTGCTTTGATCCTAGCAAAAATCTGTGTATTCTGTTGCTTGGCAGAAAAAGTGCTATTGCATACAGTGTGATTAAGTCTCTTGGTTTTAACTAGGGTGTGTCATTGGAGGCTAAAGCACTACATCTATGATTATTGACTGGAACTGCAAAGTATGGTGTATGTCCACATTGCTTGCAGCCACTGTTTTGTGTGGTCCCTTTATTCATCACAGATTACATTTCTCAAGATTAAGGTTGTGTAAGTACTGACACACAGTACTGTATAGTACACACTGAAAGCTTATCTGGGTTGTCATACCTTTGTGTCCTGTAATTATGTCTGATGTGTGTGTGGGTATGTCTGTAACATATCCTTTGACATATGTGTGGTAAAACATATAACTGCGTATCTAGAAACATTCATAGTGTACTACAGCAGTATGCGACCTATATTCCCAATTGTGCACATATTTTGGACACGGGTTTGCCATTAACAAGTTGTGTAGTATAATAGTATTACATTTACTGGACCTTACACTCATTGTGATGGATGATATATTTCTTTACACATCAGCTTGATGTATATCTGTTGTGGCTAGGTGGTGCATCGTGTTGCATACAGTGTGCCAGGTACTCTTGTATAGTCTTTTATAGTGATTTTATTTTGTTGCTGTGCAGAACATGGTTCATTAGATTGAGAGCGAGCCAGGCACTTCCAAGCAGTTGTGGGGTGAGCAGTGATAAGTGGCAGTTAAAGTGTTTCATTCTCGGTTAGCTAATAGGTTGCTATATATGGCAGTTTAGTGATATCTGTATTGTATAATTTTAAATGTGCCATATGACTTGCTCAGACATATTTTTGTATTTATGTCTTCCAGGGATCATGGTGCATCACAGGAACCACAGTTACAGTAGTGCTGAAGATGACATAATTACTACCAGTATGATTCAGCACTACAGTCTCATGTTCTCATGAACCAGCCAGGACCAGCAGGAGCGTACTGCAATGTGGTAAGATGTTGTCCGCAGGGTAAATGAAGTAGGCCTGCATAACCGGACATATGAGCAGGTACACCAACACTGCAGTGATCTTCTCAGACACGTCCGTCAGCATGCTGCTGATGTGCGGAGACAACAGCTTGCAACAGTAAGTGGTGTTAATATCCATCTCCCCCTCACCAGAGTGGAGAAGCTTCTCTTGAGCCTGGCAGCACCTTTTAACAACAACAGCAGCAGACATACACCATGATGGAGGTTGGAGCCACCCAGCAAGCACACATGGAGCATGCAGGTAACATGGCATATCTGTAGACTACTGTTATCTGTATTGGTAGGTCATGCATATGTGAAATGTGGAGTGTGTTTTTAAAATATGTGGAGCCTGTTGTTGTGCAATACTGATCATTTGGAACATAATCTGTATCCCTGTGAATGTAAACTGTTTTTGTACTGTAAGATTGCAAACACACAGTAGCAATGCCACAGTTTTGGCTACTGACAAACTGTCTCATCTCTATGTAGGTCCCTCTGGGGTGACATCAAAGCAGCAGACAGATGCTGGTAAGTGTGTTCTACATTTATTATTGTAAATAAAAAGTGCATGTCATAGTTAAGGTGTAGGCCATGTACACATGTAACACACCTACCCATAATGCATGCTGTGCATGTTTGGTGTAAGACCACGCACATCTCACTAATGTGATTAGCTGCCTCAAACACATGCAATACCCAGACTATCTCAAACAAATGTGGCTAGACTGTAGTGACCATTGGATAGGCACAGTTGATACTCAACATGCACATAACATACACATCTATGTCATACACAGAGCATTTTAACATGCTACACATAAAGGATTCCCAAACCCTCTGTAAAGACACACTCCAGTATCCAAAATCTCATCCACACATTACACATAATATACCTGAGGGGTAGAGGCCTATCATGGGGCATTTAAGCACTCTGCAACACACTACACATTCATGTCAGGAAATTCTCCTTAATGGCCTCCTTACAAACTTATGTAACAACTGGCTGTGAAATGGTGAATGTAGCCAAGGTAGTACAGTTCCAGTACAGCATGAGTAGTGCTGGTTTGGGAAACATTTGTAGCCTTGAGTGACCACATGATGCTTCATGATGATGGCCTATGGTACTATACCCCATCCAGTTATTGTAACCACAGTACTACACATAGCTTTCATTGCTATACACCTTGCTATGCACCTTAATGTTGGGTGTGTGCACACACATATGCACCTCTAAACACTATGCATACCAATCACCATTTGCACAACTGACACATATATGTCTTGTGATGCTATTGAGTGGCTAGGTCATATGACACACATTGGGTATGTGCAGTGTTTAAATATGCAGTTGTGTTTTAGCATGCCATGTCATGGATAACACTGGCATGTCCACAATATGATCTACACTCACCATAAGTACCATACATTGGGTATGTGGCCGAATGTTATTCCATCAATTATCCATGCACCACTGATGACGTTGTGTGAATACTCATCATGCATGTGCTAAAAATGTGTCTACAATTATTTGCTAAAGACACAGAGGCTGTAATCAGCATCAGATACCTATCTGACACACAGATACACATCCAGCTATAGTATGTACACCTGTCTGTTATGGTGCACAGTACATTACAGAGTTTTGAATACCTGCACAGCAATGTTGTATCCATGTATGCATTGTGTTCCAGGGGGAGACACATCACCTAATAAAAAAACACATGTATCAAAGCCATGTATACTGTTAATAACAAGGACTGTCTACACTTGCACTACATGCTGTTGAGCAACACATGTCCTGCATGCTGACATGTGTGATACAGCTGTTTTGCTTGTGATACTATACCCCACCATCATCTACTATTGTGTATGTTCTGAGATTGTGCTGGTGTTGTGTGTGTCTGCTTTAGGGAGGAATGTATTTTTGTGTGTGTGCATGTGTGCATGTGTGCTTGTGCGCATGTTCGCATGTGTGCAAGTGTGCATGTGTGCATGTGTGCATGTGCGCATGTGTGTATGTGTGCATGTGTGCATATGTGCATGTGCACATGTGCACATGTGCATGTGTGCATGTGTGCATGTGTGCATGTGTGCATGTGCGCATGTGCACATGTGTGCATGTGTGAATGTGTGCATGTGTGCATGTGCGCATGTGGTCTGACATCATGTTCAGGTCTTGAAGTGTGATTCCTGTTTTCCTCTTACAGGTGCTGAGGTGGGGCTGATTCAGTACAGCAGGGAACCTGATGTCACTGAGACAGACAGTGATCATGAGGATAGGTGTGTTGAGGCACAGGCAGGTTTGTTAGGGTCTGTTGTTGGGCCACCAATTGACAGTACACGTCTCCACCCCATCCATGCACACAGTCATACTGCCTGTACATCCATCATCACCATTGCCCTTAGCTGAGGGACAGTGTACAGTTGGCACTGGCCAGGATAGTGTGGTATCTATGGCACATGTATCAGGACACAGCAGCCATAGCCAGATTTCTGGTATGGTACCACATAGGCAGATGCCCAGGGGCTCTCATCAGAGCACTGCTGGTCATCATGCCCCTGGCAGACGTGCCACACCTCTTTCTACCACACGTATGTTCCAGGCTGTCATTGAGGCACAGACATGAATGGAGCGGTACACCAGACAGGGACTAAGGGCACAGGGGGCTCATAACACCTCTGTAAATGACAATATCCATGACCTAGCAGGTGCCATATGTAATTACACTGAGGTCATTGTTAGATGTTGGGGTGAGACATTGGATGTCCTCCACAATGTCATATCCATGTGTCAGGAGAGTGCAGGATGGTTGAGATGTCGATGTGGATGCATGCCAGCAACATCAGCGGCTGGAGGTCACCGTGGACGTCCAGCAAGTCACAGCCGCTCCCATAGTGCCAGTACCAGCCCCAGCAATGTTGGGGGGGCTGTTCTTAGACCATCCTAGAAGACCACGTGCATGTGGCTCTGGCCAGTCCGAGCAGGGACCTGGATCCAGTGGACATATGTCAACCTCTTTGGATAGTACCCAGTCTGGATTAGTACCTGATACTGTCTGTAGCACGCCTGCCAGGCACAGGTTCCGTATCCATGGCCAGACATGGTGATCTGTAAAGCCTGCCAGGTACAGTCTGTAGCTGTCTCACAAATCCCCGTATATGGCAGCCACATGGTGGAACTGTGTGCATGCAGACACACACACATAAACCAGAAACCTAGGGCAAACACATACCCACACACATTACATCAACACTGGCCCATAACAGTACTTATGGCCCTCACACACACACTCACACACACATGTTGATTGTACAGCTCAGTGTAGGCCTCTGGCAAACCAACAACACACCCTGAGCATATGATGAAACCTGTGCCACCTCCTGTCATCTGTAACATTGATGCAGGAACAGGCTAACATGGTGCTGATGCACAGGGTGACTTTAATAAAGCATAGCAATGGTTGAATGCATAGCATGTTGTCAGCAGTAAAGTGCAATGATATCCTTGAAGGTGTAGTTGAGCAGGCATGATACATTAAAGCTGTAATTAGCAATGTTGTATTGTTTCCACCAGTGTTTATTCCAATTGTGTTTTGTTTGCCCATGTGCCACTTGGCTGATGTGTGTAGTTATGCCAGCATGTGTTATACAGTGGACAGTAAGTGTGGGGTGTGTACAGCACAGGATTGCAGGTGAACATTTGTGAACATGGTGGAGGTGCATTGTCTGCATGTATGTGCATATTGGACACATGGGCAGGGTGACATGCCCTGTATTGGCCAGTGTTAACATTCCATAGTTTCTATTGGTGGCCAGTATGCATTGTACTACACACGTTTTGGAACTTGAGTACGCATGTGTGTGTATGACATGGGTTGACACTGTGCTGAAGGTGATGCTGTTGTTACTGTCATTGGTTTGCATTACTAAGGTTAACAGTGTCCCAGCTGCATAATCCTGTATGAATCCACACTGTTCACATACAGGGTTGCATGGGCTGTGCTATATCAAACACAAGAAATTCTCACTTATACAATGTATATTGGTTTTTAATATTGTATATATATAAGTATGTTTTATTTACTAAGAAATTATGTATGCTTTACATACACTTGCCAGTTTTAAGAGTTGGCTATCAATATAATTTACACTATGCATCTATAACTTATTTAGTATGAATATGCAGATAGTTATTGAAATAAGGAAGTTAGGTTTTTTATACAATGAGTTTAACCTTCTTGAATGTAGTTTATTTCATTTTATTATTGTTGTTATTTTCTTCAATTATTACGATTTATTCACCCTGACTGTAGATTCTTCTTCAAAGATGCAATAATTACTCAATCTATGGGTTTATTTTAGTGGTTTAGACTAATAATTATGACAAGCGCAGTGTATACTGTACAAACTCGCTAGCTTACAAATGATGTTTTAGATACAGACACTGACATAGATTATGTGCAGCCCAAAAAGTCTCAGAATGTTTTTAATATGTTTTAATATGTTTTAATATGTTTTCAACTTGTTTAGTGATACACAGAATTTGTCATGCTAGAGTTCAAGAAATGTTTCTGTATACTAAACTAATCCATTTATTCATTAATTGGACAATGAATGTACAGCTTAGTTAATTAACTAATTGATTGTTTGATTGTTTCATTATTGAGAAGTTTTAGTATATATACAACACCTGTAAATGTATTTTCTATGGATCTGAAGAAGCGTGCTTTTATGTACGCGAAAGCGCTTGTCCTTGATCATTAAATTTTTCCATTTATTGTGGTGGTCTGTTTCCAGTGTGTCTACACTTTACTCTGCATTTCGTTTTTTGGAGCAGACCTTCAGGAAACAGCGTTACTGTGTTTTTCTTCTTTTGTGCTGTTGGGCTTTGTCTTGCTGTTTCCACACGATGGACATTACTGCAGTTGAGCTTGATTACGTACCGGAGAGACCAAACCTGAAGAGGAGATGGAATCTTCTCATGGAGAACAAAGACAATCCTTTTTTGGCCATGGAACTTTCAGCGACAGGTATTACGAATGCCAATATCAATACTGAGAATATACATGACTTTAATGTGGCACTTAAAGATCTAGAAAACACCTTGTATAAGCTACAGAGATTTGTATGGCAGAAGCGGCACTTGGAAGCCTGTCTACACTTCAAAGTGGTGCCAAGAGGTATGCGAGTCCTCTGTATGCCATCATATGGCAACAGCCACCCTGATTTGTTAAAAAGGTGGCAACAACTAAATTTAGACTTGAGCTACAATTACATGAAGTTATTGATTGAGTATTTCACTCCGTTAGAGAATGAGCTGAACAGCAAGGTGGAAACCTTGTATAATGACATCATTACTAAATTTAAAGGGGACATGTTTGAACAACGGCTAGATAATGTACTACATCAGACATCCTCCTATGGTGAGAGGCTACAACAAATAAAATTGCGTAAGTTACAAAGAGATTATCATGACTTCACGAACAGCCAAGTTTTTGTCTTGCCCAGATATCGAGACAATAGAAACACTAACTTAACGTCCCCTACTATGGATTCAGCAATAAGTATTGATACACATGACCAACAGAGCATTCCCCCTTTAAGAACAACAGCTGTGGTGGAGAATGCCTTTACGTCACACACAGGAACTGCAACTTACTTTACACAGGGAGTAGACAACACACCACCACTGAACCAGTTGGCTTTACAGCGTTCTACATTGCAGAATTTGGGTGCGAGACCCAAAATAGCTCAAAGCAATATTGAGCATTTTTTACCGCTTCCAGTTCACAACCAAGGCATACTGAGAGGCAGGTCGAACAGCAGAGGAAGGTCCAAGAGGAAATACTCAGGCGAGCAACAGGACCGCAGAAGTCGAATGAAGGATGGAGCGACCTAATTTTTAATCTTTCTAATTATGAGCTATCAGAATCGGAGAAGAATCTATTGAATCGAGGACTTACGTACATACCTGCACAGGTTAGTAACATTGCTGAGGTGCTTATAGATTTAAGACTTTTCATTCGTACCATATCGCTAAAATTGTTCTTCAATAAGAAGAACAGAATGAACATTGAGACTAATAACACTGACATTGTTAATTTCAAAAGAAAAAGCGTTTTCACGCCAGCACCTCCACCTGTGGCAGAATGTTACATGAAAGCTTGTGAAAGTGACCTGTATAAGTATTATTATGATTATAAGCACACTTCAATGTTTTTTAATATGTACACCAATGAATGGGAGGATATTTACACCCTGAAACGTGTCAGTAATCTCATGATAAAATCAGCTGACAAAGGAGGTGGCATAGTGTTACTGAACACTGACATGTATATTAACAGTATGCTAGATTTACTAAGTGAAGTAGAAACTTACAAATTGATTGATAAAGCTGATCTAGATAAAATTGTATATACAGTACACCAAGAGCTTTATGATTTTGTAATGTGTAGGCAGATAGACTATGAACTGTATTTGTATTTTTTCATAGAAAAGCCGAAAGTACCTTATATTAAAGGCCTATCAAAAATACATAAGAATATAATGCCACCACCCATGAGACCCATAGTAGTAGGTAATGGCTGGGTCACTGAAACACTATCAGTTTACCTAGAAAAGAAACTTAGACCTCTAGTCACTGAAGTCAGCTCTATACTAAAAGACACATACCAACTACTGGATTCTCTAGACAGCCTTACTAATAGTCCAAATGAAGAATGCATTTTGGTTACGCTAGATGTGAAGAATTTATTTACTTCAATACCTAACACCTTTGGCCTTGAAGCCTTGAGATCTATCATAAACAGTAGGCACCAATTCACGACTAGCGATGAGACTTTATTATGTGCAATTTTAGAATTGGTATTAACCAACAATGCTTTCATGTTTGAAGATAAGATATATTTACAGCAGTGGGGGGTGGCCATGGGAACCCCCTGTGCTAATACCTAAGCTAATTTGGTGATGTAATACTGGGAAAAGACTCATCTGTTTAATAATGACAACTTTAAGAAGATAAGTCTCTACAAAAGATTTGTAGATGATGTGCTGCTGTTTTGGAATGGCACCCTAGATGAGCTTCTTACTTTTATCCAGTACCTAGAGTCGACTACCATGTTTTTGAAATTTACTGTCAACTATTCATACCATAGCATAGACTTCTTAGATGTTACAATTACTAAAGATATAAGACATGCTATCAACACCACTATTTTTAGAAAAGATTGTTGGAAAAATACACTACTTCATTACAATAGTATGCACCCCAGATTTATTTTTGATAATATAGTGAGAAGCCAGTTTACTAGAGTCAAGAGATTATGCAAAACAAAAAGTGAATTACATACACAAGGTGAATTTTTGGAAAACTGATTTAACAGCAGAGGGTATAATCCAGAAAAGGTACGTTGTATCAAAGAAAAATACATTCCTAAGGAAGTTACAAAGAGTTCAGATAGTAACACCTTTAAACATCATGGATATACTACGAAAGCCTTTGATAAATCTAAAGTGAAAATAAATATTAGATATACTAGTGATAACAAACATATCAGAAATATTTTAACCAAGAACTGGCACATTCTTATGACTGATACAGAGATAGTTGATTTAGTAGGCTCTACACCTACATTTGTCTATCGGAACAGCAAGAATCTGAGTAGGCTGCTGTGTATTGAACAACTAAGTGCAACCAAGAGTGCTAGATCTAATATGGACAAGAGATTAGGCACGTTTCCTTGCACTAAGTGCAATATGTGTGCTATGATCACTACTAGTCAACTTTTTGAGCATCCCACACTAGCTTTTAAATTTGAACCACATTTTTTTGCAACTTGTGAAGACAGGAATTTGATATACCTGGCGGATTGCCAAGCCTGCAGAGCTTTTTACATAGGCATGACAACTAGAACTCTGAAAGAGAGAATACAAGAACATGTCTATGATATAAAGAAATGTGAGACAAAAAAATGCGTTAGCAAAACATGTCATGAATAATGCAGGACATTCTTTTGCTTTTAGAGTCTTACAAACTATCACACCATGCAAAAGAATGGGTGACACATTCAATGACTTAGAAAATAAGGAATTATGCTGGATTCTCAGATTGAAGGCCCAATATTCTCCAGGTCTGAATCAATATGTAAGCGTAAGAGCTCCATTGAAAGGACGTTGTGTCAAATAAATAAATACTATATACACAAGTCTTTATTCGGATATATTAGAGTCTCAGGTGTTCATTACCCTTTTTGTCATGCACATACATTTTTTGGTCATGCATACACATTTTTCTCAATTGTTCATTCAAATGCTAGCAGTAGAGCTTGAATTTCACATATTCTTATAACATGCATTTATTATCAAGACTTTTTCATTTCATATATTTACCATTATTACTATTATCAACTTCTATCTTACCTATAAATGTTTATAATATTTATGACATTTTAAAATATAATATTTCATTATATAACAATTTTTCTACCATATTCATAATATATTCACTGCTTCACTTACATTATTTAATAAATTTATAATATTTAATATATCTATTATATACATTTACTATATTTTTATATATTTTTAATATTTAAAACATACATATTTAATATTTTCATGACATATTTTCATGGATTGATTTAAGTTCTAATTAGATAAATTAATGGGGCTACGTATATTGGTTTTTAATATTGTATATATAAGTATGTTTTATTTACTAAGAAATTATGTATGCTTTACATACACTTGCCAGTTTTAAGAGTTGACTATCAATAAAATTTACACTATGCATCTACAACTTATTTAGTATGAATATGCAGATAGTTATTGAAACAAGGAAGTTAGGTTTTTTATACAATGAGTTTAACCTTCTTGAATGTAGTTTATTTCATTTTATTATTGTTGTTATTTTCTTCAATTATGACGATTTATTCATCCTGACTGTAGATTCTTCTTCAAAGATGCAATAATTACTCAATCTATGGGTTTATTTTAGTGGTTTAGACTAATAATTATGACAAGGGCAGTGTATACTGTACAAACTCGCTAGCTTACAAATGATGTTTTAGATACAGACACTGACATAGATTATGTGCAGCCCTAAAAGTCTCAGAATGTTTTTAATATGTTTTAATATGTTTTAATATGTTTTCAACTTGTTTAGTGATACACAGAATTTGTCATGCTAGAGTTCAAGAAATGTTTCTGTATACTAAACTAATCCATTTATTCATTAATTGGACAATGAATGTACAGCTTAGTTAATTAACTAATTGATTGTTTGATTGTTTCATTATTGAGAAGTTTTAGTATATATACAACACCTGTAAATGTATTTTCTATGGATCTGAAGAAGCGTGCTTTTATGCACGCGAAAGCGCTTGTCCTTGATCATTAAAATTTTCCATTTATTGTGGTGGTCTGTTTCCAGTGTGTCTACACTTTACTCCATAGTTTCTATTGGTGGCCAGTATGCATTGTACTACACACGTTTTGGAACTTGAGTACGCATGTGTGTGTATGACACGGGTTGACACTGTGCTGAAGGTGATGCTGTTGTTACTATCTGTCATTGGTTTGCATTACTAAGGTTAACAGTGTCCCAGCTGCATAATCCTGTATTAATCCACACTGTTCACCTACAGGGTTGCATGGGCTGTGCTATACCAAACACAAGAAATTCTCACTTATACAGTAAAAGTGAATTAGACTCATGGACCCCTGCCATAAACTAAATATATAATAGAAGGTTGAAAGTTGTACCAAAAAAGAGTTACATACCAAGAAGGGATAACCTCTCTGGTCAGTATCATTAGGAAAATACAATCCCTCAATAAACATACAAGGCAAGCTTCAAAATACAAAATGGCAAGGATTCCAAAGACAACACTAAAGCTTTCTTCAGTGTTGTTCATAATCTACAGGGGAAATCTCAGATCGGATCACAGTTAATGTAAATGGTCACAAAGTACACTTATCTGACTGACATTGCCAATTCCTTGTTAGACATTTTTAATGCGGATTTCACCACCCTGTCATTACACAAGGCCACATTTCCAGACCTGAAGAATGTAAAACCTGATGATTCACAGACAGTTTAGTTAAAACATCACTTCAACAAAGTACACACCACAGTGGCAATGGTACTGGACAGTGTCCCTGGCTGTGTCATACACAAGCTGACATATAAAGTCACCACTCACCTAAACACTCTGTCCAGATGCAGCCTCTATACAGGTTACATACTTGTGGAATGACACATGGTAATGGTTTTCACAGTCCACAAGGGTTGAGTTATGCCTTCTTCTTCTCTTTTCGGATGCTCCCATTAGGGGTTGCCACAGTACATCATTTCTTCCTGCCCTCTGCATATTGCGCTGTCACACCATCCACCTGCATGTCCTCTCTCACCAGAGCCATAAACCTCATCTTAGGCATTCCTCTTTTCCTGTTACCTGGCAGCTTCATCCTTAGCATCTATTTCACAATATATTCTGCATCCCTCCTCAGCACATGTACAAACCAACTTAATCCTGCCTATCTGACATGGTCTACTAACCTTCAAACCTGGCCTGACCCTCTAATATACTTATTCTTAAACCAGTCCACCCACTTCACACCCAGTGCAAATGTTAACATAAATTGATTAAGGGTAGAACTACAACAGGTCCTGGAAACTCTCACCCTGTAAGCCAGACCAATGTTTTCTGTAAGGCTATGAGCACAGCATTATTGAACTCATTAACAGAGACATTATGAACCTGCAAACACTGCACCATACCCACTTAGGTTCTCTAAAGGCCAGATCATGGCTCCTACACCTAGTAGACTTCAAGCCAGTCAACAAGGCTATAGGTAAGGGGGGGGAGCCAACACAGCCAAGCTATAGCTCACCAGCAATTCATACCCATCCCACATACTGGTATTATACATAACCTCAACAGACTGACCATAAATGATTGTTAGATGATGGCTTGACAACTGACGCACAGATGTAAGAAACACAGTAATATTTTCAGCCTCCATGTACTATTCTATGCCAGTAACAAGTGATATTCACCTGCACTCAGTCCTGGGACCACTCCTGTTTGGCATATAGCTTTCTCAGGTTCAAGCAAACACAGCAGGGATATGTCTGCCCACGTTTGATGACAATGCATACTGTGGGATATAGTTTATTCTCCAGATGACACACACATCCTCCAAAAGGGTATCATACAGACAGATACCTGGTGTCAAACTCATGATGTAAAGCTATAAGCCAAAGAAACCATAGTTATCCACTTTTAGAAAACAAAGTACCACCAGAGTACCACATAGGTAGTAGCCCCCAAAATGTGGAACAGGTACTAATGTATACATAGAGCCATCTGTTAAGTCATCTCTCCTTTGATAATCACATTACCAAAGGGTTTTGGAAATCCCTCTGTGGAGCACATAAGCAATAAAGGGTTTGCATGCAGATCCACAGAGGTTGTTGCACACCTATAATGATTAGTCATCTTTGCCAGACTTTGTTTGCTTTGGAACAGGTTTCAGATATACCTCAAGCATAAACCCTCACTCACACTCTTCAATAGAAACCATGATGAGTGGATGTGAAATGGAAAACATAGCCCGGGGATCACTGCAGTGGCTAAGCTTGTCAAAAGCATACAGAAGTGCCCTAAGGTCTGGAAAGCGCCAGCATGCTCTGGCAATGATAACAGATGTGTTCATGGAGAAAGCAGAGTACCCACCTATGAAATACTTGAGGTCACATGTATATATATGGATTTGCCCCACAGCTACCTTACATGTGTAATGCACATACAGTTGTCATTGTGATATGTCATACACTAGAAAAATCAAAACCCACACCACATTGGCTAACAGTGTTACACACCTGGAGCACACACACAGTCAGCAACTGCGAGATTTAAACTCTTTCCTAACTACATTATGATACTACAGCAGTTTGCATTTACACAACACGCCATACACCTTACTGGGATTTCACCTTTCCACAGGTATATTTGTAGGATGGTGACATCATCAGACTTGACAAAGATGAGTATAGCACTTTTAAGGGGTGTGAGTAGTCTCCAAAAAGGTTGCTCCTTCCCAGGGAGACACACAAACACACACAGTAGGCAAGTGCAGGATTCAAACCTGCTACCTAATTACATTATGATACTATAGCAGTATGACCTTTCCACAGGTATATTTGTAGGATGGTGACATCATGCGACTTGACAAAGATGAGTATACCAGTTTTAAGGGGTGTGAGTAGTCTCCAAAAAGGTTGCTTCTTCTCAGGGAGACACACACCCACACAGTTGTCAAGTGCAGGATTCAAACTCCTACCTAACTGCATTATGATACTACAACAGTACACATTTACACAACACACTATACACATTACTGGGATTTCATTTTTCCACAGGTATATTTGCAGGATGGTGACATCATGAGACTTGACAAAGATGAGTATACCACTTTTAAAGGGAGTGAGTAGTCTCCAGAAAGGTTGCTCTCTCCCCAGGGAGAGACACACACACACGCACACACACACACACACACAAACACACACACACACACACACACACACACACACACACACACACACACACACACACACACACACAGTTGGCAAGTGCGGTGTTCTTAATCCAAACTAAGTATGCCTTTACACTTCAGCAAGCAATATGGAGTTGCAGGGTGCAAAACAGACATTACTTGCTGACAGTTTGCACAAAGGTTTTTTTCACATTTGCTAACCTCAGCAGGTTTATCATACTAGGTGTATCGTGAGTGTATTGTATGCATAGGCCATGACCATATCATATATGGGTTGATGCACTACATGCTGGAACATGCAGGGTCAAACCTTGAGTAGCATCGTACCTTCACCTACATGATACTGCAATATAACAGAAAGATGATAAACTTTAACAAATGGTTGAGCTTCTGGTGTCATTCAAAGTGGATCCAATCTCTCTCTGCCTGTGATTGCGTGATAGACAAGCCTTGTTGCTTCGCTACAGATGGTTTGCACCTGTCACTGCTATGCTTCTGAATACTGGCCAAGGCTCTTGATTTCCCCATAGTACCTTTATTAGGCAAGGCTCAAAGGTTCATAGGTTCATAGGTAGGTACTAGGCTATTGGCTCTGGGGCCTGTACAAGCCCAGCCAAAAAGGTACCCTGGCTTTTGCCACCCAAGAAATTTATTTTCCTGTGCCACTGTCGAGCAGAAACACAGAAGTGATCCCCAGGGTGAATTTCCTATTTCTCATCCAATCATCAAGATTTTTCTTGGAGTGCTAATGAGGAGCTTTGTTTGATATAGATAGGTAGTTTATTCTGGAGTATGTGAAGTCTCTGGGACAGGAATCTATCCCTCCGGCATGTTCTGTTTATTGTGGTGATAAGGTTTAGGTCCCTAGAGCGTGTAGGTTCATAGGCTCATAGGTAGGTACTAGGCTATCTGCCCAAGGGCATTTACAAGCCTAGCCAGAATGTGTTGGCTTTCGCCTCCCTTTTAAATTAGTTTCCTGGGCCTCTGTCTAGCAGGGCCACTGAAGTGATCCCAGGGGTAAATTTACAATTTCCCATCCACTCGTCAAGGTTCCTCTTGAAGAGAGTCTGCGAGGGGCTCTGCCTAACATAAACTGGGTTTCTATTCCAGAGCGAGGGAAGTCTCCAGGACAGGAATCTATCCCTCCAGCACATTCTGTTTATTGCTTTGCTGAGGTTTAATTCACTGGAGCGTGTGCTCTAAGATATATATATTTTTGTTATTATGGGCCTAATGAGTGATGAGTAGAGGGGCACAATGACCTCTCTTGATCTAGATGTGAACCCTTTCATGATTAGGTGGGCTACATAGAAAGAATATCTAACCACTTTGGCAATGTGATTATCAAAGGAGAGGTTACTATCTACCTAGGTCCCCAGGTCCCTAATTACATTTTCCATACCTAGTGGATTACCACCTATGTGGTAATTCATGGGCACTTTGTTTTTTTCCAAAGGGGATGACTATGCATTTTTTGGCATTCAGCTTGAGGCTATGGTTTTGACACCAGGTATCTGTCTCTGTAAGACCCTTCTGGTGGATGCCCAAGTTTGCAGTCATCTGCGATTTTAGTCAGCCATAGTCCTCCTGTGCTTGCCTCACCTCAGAGAAGTATATACTGAACAGGAGGGGTCCCAGGACCGAGACCTGTGGGATGACACTTGTGACTGGTTTAGAGTTGGACATGGCACCGGCAACTCTGACCATGTGTGTTCTATCCGTGAGCCAGTTGGCCACCCATCTCGTGACATAGGGGTTGATGTTCAAGCTGGTAAGCTTGTCTATGATACCAGAGTGGGGAATGGTGTCAAAGGCCTTAGTGAGGTCCAGGTAGGCTGTGTGGACTACTTTTCCTTCATCTATGGCCTTGGTAACTGTTTCAAAGAAGTCAACTAGGATTAGGAGGCAGGATCTGCCTTTAACAAAGCCGAATTGGGTAGGGTCCAGTATCTGGAAGTTCCCAATGTCTCTGTTTATGAGTTCCATGATAATTCATTCCATAGCTTTGCAGACCAGGCTGGCCAGGCTTATAGGGTGATAGTTCCCAAGTTCTGTTGTGGCACCACCTTTGTGGAGCGGATGACTGTTGCTGTACTCCATTCTTTGGGTACATAGCCTGTGGTAAGGCTGAGTCTGAACAGTGAATTTAGGTGAGGTTTTAGTTCCTTTTGGAGCTGGTGTAAGACGCAGCCTGGGACACCATCCAGTCCCATTGATGCTGTGTTCTTAGCTTTGGAGAGTGCTGTTTTTACCTGCATGTCCGTGATGTCTGGGGGTCTGCATTCTTCTGGGATGGACACAGGACCTTTTGGGGGTGAGGGGGGGTGAAGTTTGCACTAAACTTGTCTGCCAGGATGTTGGCAGTGTCAGTTGGTTCAGTGTATTTTTTGCCATTTTGCAGTAGCTCAAAGCATATCTGAGAGTTGCCATCTAAATGTTTGATATAGGTAAAGAAGGCTTTCTGGTTATCTTTAGATTCCTTGGCAATTTTTCTTTACAAACTTGCCTTGGATGATTTTATGAGTGATCGTAGTTTCTTGCTAATAATGATCAGTGATGCCTTTCCTTTTTGGAATTTTGCTCTTTCATGTAGTAGTTTCCTCCTTCTGTTGTATAGCGTATTTATGGCCAAGGACCACCAGACTGGCTTCCTCTTTTTGGAGGAGTGAGTCTTGGTTTTATTCGGGATGGCTCGATCCATGCATCTCTGTAGAGGCTCATATAATGCACTTGTAAAGAAGTCTGCGGATTGGATAACATTATCCTGTAATAAGGGGGCTTTGAAACTTTCCACTTTGGTCTTGAGAAGTATGAAGTTTGCTTTTGAAAAGTTTTTCACAGTGGTTTCCTTGACTGGGGTGGGGTAGGGATGTGGATGTCCAGTGTGATTACATTATGATCTGATCTTACCAGCAAGGGGTTTACCTCTGGTGTGGAACACTGATCCCCCATGTAGGTGATGATCAGGTCCAGTATGTTGTCACCTCTAGTGGGCATAGTGACCAGCTGTTCCAGGGTGTTTGAGTTTATAAACTCTAGGAAGCATTGGGCAAAGGAGTTTGTACTTGAGTAATTCTCCCAGTCAATGTTTGGGTAGTTGAAATTTCCTAATATCATGGTGTTTGGTAGGACCTTTATATTTTCCAGTGTTCTCAGGAATGCTGAGTGAGGGTCCTGAGATAAGGTAGGTGATCTGTAGCAGGCTACGATCTGATAAGCAGCTTTGCCCACTGTTAGTTGCACTTGGATGGTCTCCGAGGCCTCGTGCTGTACCACTAACCTGGAGGTGTGGGTATCCTTTATGAAAATGGATGCACCCCCTCCTTTTGTATTTTGGTCTGGGTTTTGGGACCGAAGCTTGGAGAGATTGGGATTTCTTTATGTGGAGCATGTCCAACAGCTCTGTGTTTGACATAGCTTTGTATGTTAGGCAGAGATCACCTCTGAGTAGGCGATATGTGACAGAGCAAAGCTGGAGTTTTTTGAGACAGTCTGTGTAGGGCATGTATTTGAGGCTGCTAATCCTCTTTGTGAGGTATTTTTGTGGGCTTTCCAGTTGTTGTAGATGTCTTGTGAGGTACATACCAAAAGGATCGTTGTACTCTATAATGAATCTAATGAGTGATGAGTAGAGGGGAACAATAACCTCTTTTTTTCTGCATGAGAAACCTTTTGTGATGACCTATGCCACGTAGAAGGATTTCCTGACAACTGTGGTGATGTGATTATCAAAGGAGAGTCTACTGACCACCTGTGCCCCAAGGTCTCTTATCACACTTTCAGTGTTAGGTATACTACCACCTATGTTGTAGTTCATGGGTACAGAGTTTTTACCAAAGGGTATGACAATGCACTTTTTGGCATTGATCTTGAGGCCATGGCTTTGACACCAGGCATCTGTCTCAGTGAGGCCCTTTTGTAGGATGGCCACATCGTTAGTAGTTTTGATTATGGCTCCTAGTTTGCAGTCATCTGGGAACTTCATTAGCCAATGACTTTCTGTGTTAGCCTGTACTTCAGGGAAGTAGATACCAAACAAGACAGGACACTGGACTGAACCCTGTGGTACTCCACTTGTCACTGATCTGAAGTCGGACTTGGAGTCTGCTACTTTCACAGTGTGGGTTCTGTCAGTGAGCCAGTTGGCAACCCATCTTGTGACATAGGGATTTATACCTAGTTTAGTGAGTTTATCTATAATTCCAGAGTGGGGGATGGTGTCAAAAGCCTTGGCAAGATCTAGATAGGCTTTGTGAACCACCTTACCCTTGTATATGGCTTTGGTGACTGCTTCAAAGAAGTCTATCAGGTTTAGGAGACATGATCTGCCTTTTACAAACCCAAAATGGTTGTGGTCCAGAGTTTGGAGATTACCAATGTCTTTGTTTATAAGTTCCATGATGATACGTTCCATGGCCTTGCAGACCAGGCTCATCAGGCTAATGAGGAGCTAGTTCCTGGGGTCCGTGGTGGCTCCCCCCTTGTGTAGTGGGATAACCATCACTGTGCGCCATTCAGCAGGCACAAAGCCTGAGGTGAGGCTATAATTGAACATGGTACTTAGGTGTGGTGCCAGTTTGTTCTGTAGTTCATGTAGAACACAGCCTGGGATGTTATCTTATCTCATGGATGCTGTGTTTCTGGCTTTGGAGAGTGTTTTTTACCTGTGCAGCCATGATGACAGCAAGTTTGCATTCTTCAGGTATAGAGATGGGCTCTTTCATGGGTGAGAGGGGGGTAAAGTTAGCACTGATCCTATCTGCCAGGATGTTGGCAATATCAGTTGGGTCTGTATATTTAGTGCCATTGTGCTGTAACTCAGAGCAGATCTGAGTGTTGCCATTGTGATTCTTGACATAGCTATAGAATGCCTTGTGGTTGTCTTTAGAATCAGTGGCAATTTTTTTTTCATAATTAGCTTTGGAGGATTTTATCAGGGTCACAGCTTCTTACTGAGGCTGACCAGGGAGCTCCTCCACTCATGGGTTTTATACTCTTTTGTAACAATTTCTTCCTTCTGTTGTGCAGTTTGTTTATGGCAGGGGACCACCAGATTGGCTTCCTTTTCTTGGAGGATAGCATCTTGTTTCTGTTTCGGATAGCACGATCCATGCACTCATGTAAGTGCTTATAAAGTGCAATTGTGTAGGATTCAGTAGTCGTAACTGTATTGTCCATTTGTATGGGTGTCCTGAAGTTCACCATTTCTGTCTTAAGAATCATGAAGTTGTCTTTGGAGATATTTTTTAACATGGTTTCCTTAATGGGGGGTGGGGGCAGAATGTGGATATGTGGGGTAATTAGCTTATGGTCAGATCAGACCAATGAGGTGTTGACTTCAAGTGTGGAACACCAGTTACTCAGGACAAACCAAACCCCATAACCAACACAAATAACCACAAAGTGAGCTAAATGCTACTCAGTGACAGAAGTCTCAGCCTCCAGATGCACACACTCAAGGCACTTCTCAGTATGGAGAATATTGATATCTGTGCAGTAACAGAAACCAAGTTCAAGGCTCCAGAGAGCACACCTGCACTACCAGGATACTACTCATTCCATACCTTTCAGCATCAGAACCTGGATCATAGCACATAGGGTGGGGATGTATCCATATTCATCAAGGATACCTACATCTCTCTCTACATGATCTCTACAGGATATGTACCCATAGAATGTTGCACAGCAACATTCTTCCCACTCCACAGGGGTGGGGCCACAAAAGACCCTTGGCATTCACACTCTATGAATCTGACAAGTCTGATCTGCAAGGCAATGGAGCCAATCATAATGGAAGTCAACAATAAAGACATTGGGAACCTTCACACAGTTGAGCACACCCAGTTTGGCTTCATCAAATGCAGATCACGCCTCCTGAACTGGGTGGATTTCTTTGAGACAGTTACCCAGGCTGCAGATGATTGAAATGAGCTCCACACAGCCTACCTATACCTCGCTAAGGCTTTTGACACCATTCCCCAGTCAGGTATTATAGATGAACTCACCAACCTGGGCATGAATCCATACATCACAAGATGGATTGCAAACTTGCTCACAGATATATCCCACAAATTAAGAGTTGCTGGCTACATGTCAGACTCTACACCAGTAACAATTGGTGTCCCCCAGGGTTCAGTCCTGGGGTCCCTCCTGTTTGGTATAGACTACTCAAAAGTACATGCCAACACAAGAGGGTTGTGGTTGACTAAGTTTGCTGGGAACTGTAAAGGGTTTGCCGCAATAGATTCCCTGGATAACACAAATATTCTCCAGAAGGGACTCTATGAGACAGATGTGTGGTGTCAGAATCATGGCCTCAAGCTCAATATGGAAGAATGCATAGTAACCCCCTTTGGTGAAAACAAAGTACCCACAAAGTACCACAAAGGTGTTACCCCTTAAAACTGACAAGGTAATAAGGGATCTGGGGACACAAGTCGATAGTCATCTTTCCTTTGACAACCATGTTGCCAAAGTGATTGGGAAATCCTATGTGGCCCACCTAATCAACAAACGGTTTCCATCAGGATCAAAAGAGGTAGAGGTTGCCCTCTACTCTTAAGTCATCAGACCCATCATTGAGTACAATGCACCATTTTGGATGTACTCAACTAAGCATATCCAGCAGCTGTAGAGACCACAGAGGTACCTCACCAAGAGAATTACTGACCTCAAACAGTTGTGTTATGCAACACAACTGGTAAAACTAAATCTGTTCTCTGTTGCATATCACCTACTCAAAGGCACACTCTGCCTAACATACCGAGCCATGTCCAACACATAACAATTGAACATGCTTCATCTACGGATAACAAAATTGAGTTGCACTGCACACTCCAGGGATATGAACCTCATCACAACAATGAATACAACATGCTGGTGGGATACAGTACCATCCCAGACACTTGCCTTACTGTGGAACAGAGTCCACAATGTACATCAGACAGAGCTCCTCGCTGACATTCTTCAATAGGAACCTTGATGAGTGGATGGGAAACAAACAATTCACGCCAGCAATCACATCATCAGCCCCACTAGAAAGGGGCTTAGAGTGCTAACTATTAGAACTAGAGCTTGGGAGACTACCCAATGGGGTGGTGAAAGCTGCACAACTTGCCTAGGCTAATATATGCCTTTGTGAAGATAGTCTACTACATACCTATGAACCTCTGTGACAGGTACATATCTACAGATAGTAGATGTGTACTTCATTGTATAGTCATGTTGTACAGCAGGCATATTGACCACATACACTGTAATGCTTACAGATACTGGTGGCTGTTGTGTACTGTGGGTGAGATGTGCACCTCATGTCTTTTGTGCCATTGGGATGTGTGCTGGTTGGGACAGTTCTGGATGGCTCCCTGTCATGGTCACCTTCTTACACACATCTCTGTCCATCCATCTTTGGCTTATTATACTGTGTTCCCCCTACATATATATATAGGTACATAGGTAGGTAATAGGCTATCTACCTGAAGGCATATATTAGTATGGTCTGAGTGTGCAGCTATCACCACACATGGGGTTAGTTCCCTAGGCCTCTGTGTAGTAGAGCTGATGAAGTGATCCATGGTGTGACAGTTTCATTTCACATACACTCATCAAGGCTTCCCTGGAAGAGTGTCAGTTAGGGAGCCAGATTAATGTAGGTTGGGAGCCTGTTCCAAAGCAAAGGAAGTCTGTGAGTTAGTAATGTATCCCTCCAACATGTTCTATTTATTATTCTGATGATGATATCCCTAGAGCATGTAGCACAGTGAGCTTGGGTTTACTTCAGATAGCGCATGTACATCAGTTCTGCATTGGACATGGACCTGTCTGTTGGGCAGAGATCGCCTGAGTAGACAGTATGCAACAGAGTACAGATTGAGTTAAATTCAGTCTTGTTGCATGAGACAACTGTTTTAGGCCAGTAATCCTCTTGTTTAAGTACTTCAGTGGTCTTTCCAGCTGCTGAAGGTGCCTATTCAGATAAATCACAAGTGTGCCGTGATACTCTCTGATGGGTCTGATGACTGATGAGTAGCGGGAACCTCCTTTGACCTACATGCAAAGACCTTGGCAATTTGTGGGAACACATAGCATGATTTTCTAACCACTTTGTGAATGTGTTTCTGGAAGTATGGATGACTATCCACATGTGTCCATAGATCCCTTATTATTACCTCCATATTTAGGGTATTGGCACCTATGTGGTATTTGTATGACTGTAGCTCGAGACCATAATTTTGACACCACATCTGTCTAAATGAGACCCTTTTTAAGGATGTCTCTGTTTTCCCAAACATCAATTATGACAACCTTTTTGCAGTCATCCACAAACTTTGCTAAACATAGCCCTCATGTGTTTGACTGTATTTCTGAAAAGTATACACTAGACAGGAGGGGTCCCAGGACTGAGCCATGGGGGACAGCAGTTCTTATCAGCTTGAATAGGAGACCACAATTCTTACCTTGTGGGATCTATCTGTGCCCCAGTTGGCAATACATCAGATGACATACGTGTTTATGCACATGTTGTTGATTTTGTGGATACGACATGTGTGTGGGATTTTTGAAAAGAGATTTTCAAGGTCTATGTAGGCAGTGTGGAGCTCATTTCATTGAAGTAAGTCCTGGGTGACTGCCTTGAAAACTGTCTATCAGGTTTAGGAACCATGATCTGCCCCAGACCAAACCAAAATGGGTAAGGTTGGGTGTTTGTAGGCTCCCAATAGCTCTGTTTATGAGTTCCATAATGATGGACTCCATGGCCTTGCAGATCAGGCTTATTAGGCTTATAAGACTATAGTTCCCATGGTCTGTTGTGCACCAACACTCGTAGAGTGTGCCAAATGCTGCTGTAACCCATTCAACAGTTTCATATCCTGTACAGAGGGCGAGTCTCAACAGACTGTTCAGGTGCAGGGTCTGTTTGTTTTGGAGTTCACATATGACACACCCAGGGAAACCATGTCATCCAATAGACGCCATATTTTTAGGTCTGGATAGAGCTGTTTAACCATTGTATATGTGACTTCTGGGTTTTCACAATCTCCAGGTATGGTAATGGGCCCTTTTGTCAGTGAGAGGGGGGTAAATATGTATGAACCTGTCTGACAAGATGTTGGCAATGTCAGTCATGTACATGTATTCATTAACACTTTGCACTGACTCAGAACATATATGAGTTTACATTGATATTTATGACATAGCGATAGAAAGCTTCATGGTTCTCTATGGACTCTTTGGCAATATTTTTGCCAGAACATGGCTTGGATAATGTTAGGAGTGCTCATTGTTTCTTGATGATACTGATCGGAGATTTATTGATCTTCTTTGGATTTTCAATTTCTTTGAACAACTTAAGTACTTGTAGTACATAGTTTGATTATGACAGGGGTCCAATATATTATATGGGTCTGTTTTCATATCACTGTGTGCGCAAGAAAGTATTGGTGAGTAGTGACAAGTGTCTGGAGTAAGAACTGCAACTGCCAGATATTTGTGGCCCACTGCTGTACTCAGACATGGTCTACGTGTGTGAGCATTCCCAGTATGACCTTTCAGTATGTTGTTGACTGACATTTGCTTCATTTGTTTGTGTGTGAGCATGCCCAGTATGACCTTTCAGTATGTTGCTGACTGAAATTGTCTACATTTTTTTAAATGTGTGAGCATGCCCACTATGGGCATATATATTATATGTGTGTGAAAAATAAAGTTGGTTTTTACTTCAGGGTGCACCTTTGTGTTGCACATCGACAGGAAGCATGCTGTGCCTGCAGAGCTTCCATAAATCAATTTGCATAGACTTATCAACATTTCTACATACAGGGGGGACAGCTATTATTTGTACATTTCTACCCGGGGGGGCACACCTGATTGTTACTGTGGGTGTACATAGGATGAGGGGTACACTTGACACTTATACACATTTTCTAGGCCTGCACTGCTATGTCAGGTACTCCATTTCAGTACTGTTGCCTATCGCTGGCTTGAGGCATACCACTGTACTACAGACCTTAGCTTCCAATTACACGCATATTAGTTTGTGACATCATAGCCTACCCAACCCACATCACACTGTCTGGCCTATTGTTATCTGTCTGCATAGGCCTTGGGGGGAGGTTACTCATATGCCTCTTCAGAGGGCATGATACAGCATTTGTTTGTGTTTGCATTTGTCTACAATTGTCCTGCTGGCTGTGACTGTTAGGTATGTGACCCCCGAAACTGGTATGTGTGAGTGACTTAAGTTGTGTCTGTGCCAGTGAAATGCTGTCATGGCTTAGTGGTTCAGTACTGTGACAATAGTGCACAGTATCCCGAGTTCGAGCCCTGTCACTGCTTTTTATTTTCCTGCTGGGCAGACCTGACTGGTTAAGGAACAGTAAAGCAGGTGTGAGCGTGTTTACCCAACTTTGCTTAACTTTGCCCAACATTGCCCAACTTTGCCCGACGTTGCCCGACATTGCACTGGTTAGCGCAGTGCGCAGCTACATGCAATTGTATTTAAATATGCTCAATACTGGCAAAATTTGCTTAGCAGTGCTTTATATTGCTTAAAATAGGGACTCATGCCTCAGGTGGTGCTGCAGGCCTGCCTATGTTGGATGCACATATTACACTCCCTGTACATGTTTGAAAACAGGTAGTGTCAAGTTAGGCATCTCTTTTACTGTATGTGCGAGTCAGAGAGATGTGTCATTTCCAGGGTTCCTACTGAGTCAGTGTATGTGTTATGCGTTGCCTCTTTGCCAAGGCTAGGGCATACTGGGCACGCCTCCTTCTACCTACTGGGGTAGGCTCAGGTTGTTCCTCCTCCGAGTCACGCTGTGCCTGTGCAGGCCTTGGCAATGATGGGGAGCTGCTTGGCCCTGCCCCATGTTGTTCCTGCTGCAGCTGTTTCCGCAGGATCATATTGTGTAGCATGGCACATACCATGACAATTTGGGTACATGTAGTTGGTGAGTACTGCAAGGCTCCACCAGATGTGTCCAGGCAGTGGAACTGTGACTTGAGCATCCCAAACACACGCTCAATTATGTTTCTTGTTTGTGCATGTGCCTCATTATGGAGTTCATGTTCGGGTGTGTGTGCATTTCTGATGGGTGTCATCAGCCACGGCTCCAATGCGTATCCAGCATCCCCCACTAGGTGACCATCAGGGATGTCCCCATTGGCAAATCTCTGGTACAGCTGCATCAGATGCCAGGTGTGGGAATCATGATAGCTTCCAGGGCAGCCAGCAGACACATTCATTATTATGCCCTGGGCATCGCACATGACCTAGAAGTTGATGGAGGGGAAGCCCTTGCAGTTGATGTAGACCATACCCCGCTCTCCGGGTGGTGCTTTGATGTGTATGTGCGTGCAGTTTATTGCACCCACTACCTCAGGGTATTCTGCTATTTGGTGGAAAAGATGCATATTGCTGGCAAATGCCTCACGGGAATTGGGGAAATATACGTGCTCACCGACATGTGCTGACATGCCATCCAGGAACTGGTGCAGTACCCTGGATGCTGATGCCTGTGAAATCCCCATCACATCACTATTTGGTCTCTGGAAGGTACATATAGTTAGTATTCTTAGGCCAGCACATACCTTGGTATCCATTGGGATGGGTTCCCCTCTGTTGGTTCTGTGTGTGAGGCGTGGCCAGCACAGCTCAACAATTTGCTGCAGGAAGTCTCTGTCCACCCTATAGCACTCCACTATCTCCAGCTCATGTAGCCCCTGGTAGGTTACCCTGGGTCTGTACACTCTTCTCCATCTCCTCACTGTGGGTTGCTCAGCATCATTCACAACATCACCACCCTCAGCACCTTGCACATGTTAGTTTATGATAGCAAGAGCAGCCCCAAACATTTTGTCTGACTTTAAAGTTTTTAAGCTTTCCGTCTTTGTATGCTACAGTGTTGCAGAGTTCTTGGGAAAAAAAAAACAGGGAAGAATGCTGTTTGCAGAGTTTAAAGTGCTGGGCTTGGCTGGGCTAGTCTGCTGCCTGTGTAATTGGCTAATTCTGATATATTTCACCTGGCAGCTTTGCTAGTTCTCCTTGATTAACTTCCTACAAATTCTTTTCCTTCCTTTTCCTTTTCTGTTTCCGCCCAGGGCAGCACCGCATAAACCAACGCACACACGCGTACACGCACGCACATGCTGTGTGCACATTTGCAAGAAATTTCAGATAATTTCATGGTGTGCACCTTTGGTTTCCGGTTTTCAAAAAGGACAACTGTAGACATGCCTCTTGCAATCCTGAGCAACTCAGGGCAAACACAAGACACTGTGCTCCAGTCAGCTTACAGCCTTTCTGACACACCCCCTCATGATGTTACCTATATTCTACTCTACTACTCACCTACTCCTACACTTACACTCTTGGGACATGGCTCACATGTTGAGGAAAATTGGGATTCACTATCCTTATCCTCATTTGCATAGGATTGCCTACTAATGCATGGTTACATCTCTCACACGGACCCCCCCCCCTTAGCAACCAGTACTCAGTGGCCATGTTGTCTTCAGCCTGCCATTCACCTGCATGGCAGGATAAGCTTTTTAGTGAAAATGTCTATTTTTGGCTATTTTTAAATTATTTTCTTGTTTTTTAAAGCACCGCACGTTTGCGCGGTGATGTGCTATGCTTAAATATCGGAGATCGGGGGGAAAAGTTAGGTTTTAATAATTTTAAACATTTATAAATGCCAATGGACTTAGATTTGGCCATTGGCATGCCTCCTCAACTGTATGCATCCTTTATTTGGAGCTGTCATAGCTCCATTAAGCTATTTGCAGAACGGTACTCCGTTACCAACAGAGTACATTTCTGCAGATAACACTAATCTTCCATGGACAGATTAGTGTTTCTTGGATTGCAAATTTACCTCATTTGCATAGCTTTCAGCAGCAAATGAGATAGTTTGTATACCATCATGCTGTCCATGCAAAAGTAGCATTAGCAGCTCTCATGCACGCCCCTGCTGGCTGTACCTGGATCGCACAGCAGACATATTGCCTCCGTGAGCTCCTACACTCTTCTTGCACTCTGTGCAAGCTTTAGTAAATCTGGCCCCTTAACTAAAGTAGATATGGACTGTTAAAATGAACAACCATCCACAATACCTTTTTTCCCCAGTTTTACACATGATGTCTGGATATCACTTCAGTGGTAACAAATATCTGTCACACCACTAGGTGGTTTTATTTAGTTACTTTGATCCTCAGTGATTTGCCAGAAAACCTTACATTTTATGAGGAACAGACCAAAAACATGAAGTAAAAATATGAATATTCTTCAAATAATTGGACAACTGAGTGGCATAGATACATACTTTGTCTTGATATTGCCTCCATGAAAATTGTAAACTGGTAAGAAATAAAACACACCATTAACATAGTTTGCAACCACCTTTAGAGTGCATGCCTATGTGGACACAATTCTTGCTCATCATTACAGGCATCGATTGGAATGCATCAGTGCCCTTCACAGTTCATCCTGGTGTAGCATCTCTAAAAAATATTCCCCCAGATTTAATAAAATCCATGTAGGCATAGTGTAAAGCCTACTTGGAAGTTACTGAGTCCGTGTACACAATTCCCCCTCGGTAGCTCGCCATGCATATTAACTCATTCCCTCTAGTACAGCTCTTTTAATTGTGTACATTTAACTCCCAGTGGGTGTGGCTGAGCCATTAAAAATGAAGTTATCACCTTACAGTTCAAACAAATTCTCATAGACAGAGGTCAAATATCAATACAATTGTGTTTGCCATCATGTATGCTTCAAGATAAAAATATTCTGATACCTTGTATGTAGCATGGTTTATGAATTATTAATGCAAACATGAGGAAGCAATATTTGATGCCTAGAGGTCCAGTAAGAGGTAACTGCAGAAATGCCTGCAGGCGTCACTCAGCTGTAATAATTTAATGATGGTGCATTGCTGAGGGAGAGTTGTGGAACACGATTATTGAATCAGTGTAGGGAGTGTGTGACTAACTGTGTCTGCAGATGAGTAACACACCCCATGCACTGTCCAAGTGCATTATATCAGTGTATTTAATTTCTTTTTTTTTTTTTTCAAGTTTGAGTGGTACAAGTGCAGCAGTGCTAAGCAGCTCTGAGACACCAGACATCTAAAATAGAAACTGGATGCATTTAATTTGTGATTCAAAGGTCAAGTTTAAGCATAGCTTAGCAGGTTTACATGGTGCTTAGCAATGCTTAAAGTTAGCTCAGATGTATATGTAAATATAGTAGCATTCCACACATCCACATAGCCAACTGGTTAGAGTTATGGCCTTATGTGCAATAGGTGCAGGGTTTAAATACATGGAAGGGAAATTAAGTATTTATTTTCCAAAGACAAATTATTGTGATTATTTTTCAATCCTGATCTGCTGTGCTCAGCTAAGATCTGCTAAGACCTTCTAAGCATTGCTTAAACAATCTCTGTTTTGGCACTGCTTGGCATTGCTTGGCTATGCTTAGCTGCTTTGCACATTACTAACCACTGCTAAAGATTTGCCAGTTTAAGCACTGCTCAGCTCAGCTGCGCTGGTTTGTGCGGTGACAAGCGATGTGCTATATTTTTAAAAATTGCCCAATGGCATGTAATGGTGGGAAAACAGGCTATATTAAACTCAACAGGTGGGAATACAGCATAATTCTTTGGAGTGCTTTCGCTGAGGAATACACTATGGCAGGCATTGGAGAGGGTTCGCGCTTTTGGACACAGCATTGGGGCATTCAGGAGTCCAGGGTCAAGGCTGGATACCTTGTAAAAATACCATGACGGCCAGATGATGCAAGGAGGTTACCAGGGCTCAGATTGCAAGATGGAGGTATCGAACAGGCTGGCAAAGGATATCCCTCGCATAGGTGAGCAGTGTCATCATCATCATGTCGACCTGAAAAGATGGAAGGGGGGCTCTCTTGGACACCTGGGTCCAAGTATTCTGGCCTGGGAATGTCCCACATGTATGTAAGTACCATTACATGGGTTTCACCAATATCTAATCTTGAATGTCTGCTAAACTGATATGCATAATGGTGTCCTTCTCTCCAAACAGCTGCAGAGGAGAGGCCTCTCAATGTTGAGGTGCATGCCGGGTGTTTGGCCAGGTTGTGCCATGAGTGTGCTGAGTATAGTTGCATCTTGCAATCTATAGTCAGATAAGCAAGAAAGAGTACAGCATTACCTGCCATTAGGTATATACAGTAAGGATTGTATTGCAATGAATGTGGACATAGACCTGTACTTCAATAACTGACTACTGCCAACTGTAGTGCAATAAGCAGGGGAGAGTAAAGTATTAACTTTGTTAAAGCAAACGAAATAAAGTTTATACTAGAATAACTGTGGAATTACAGCTGTATTGAAACACCTGCATTATAACAACTACTGTGCATTAAAAACATTAAGCTATACCAGTAAATGCATGATGGTATCTCTAATAAAGCTGTGTTGTGCAACATGTGTGGAATTAGGGCTTTTTACTTGGAATCGATTATGACAACTATTCTGCAATAAAAACACAAAACAATACCAGTTTCTGCTTCAAGGTATATCTAATAAAGAGTGTTGTGCAATGAGTGTAGATTCAGAGCTGTTTTACAAGAAATGAATTGTGACACCTGCTCTGCAATAACACATGAAGCAATAACAATAGCACCCAAGGTTTATTGTGTATATCAGGATTGTATATCCTGTTCTGCAATAACACATGAAGCAATAACAATAGCACCCAAGGTTTATTGTGTATATCAGGACTGTATATCAGGATTGTCTTGTTTTTACCATTGCATTTCAGCTTTATGCAGTCAGGCTCTGATGTGTGGTGCAGCAGCCAAGTATAAGAGTGTAACAGCTGCAGACTGCAAATATACTGCAAATATACTGCAAATATACTGCCTGGAAATGTATATGAGTGAACTAGCCAACCCAATAATCTGATATGGTTTTTAAACTTCACAGTTATTTCAACCCACTAACAATATATTGTGTACACCAGCATTCTATGTAGTAATGTATAGATTACCTAGTATATCTGTCATACTTGAATTTCATGCCTGTGTGTTCAGCTGTCACTGCAGTCTACTATAAAACTGTATTACTAATACCAGGGCATATATTGGTTTTAGGTGAGCGCTAGGCAAATATCACTCAGTTAATAAGCAGCAGTGACTCAGTAGCTCAGTTTGTCAAATGCTCTTTCTGAAGTACATTTTACCACAGATAGACCAGGGTATGAATCTAGTGCTCTGTAGCACTATAAAATAATTGCAGATTTTCTCTCCACTCAGTTAATAAGCAGCAGTGACTCAGTAGCTCAGTTTGTCAAATGCTCTTTCTGAAGTACATTTTACCACAGATAGACCAGGGTACGAATCTAGTGCTCTGTAGCACTATATATTACAGTAGCAGTCACAAAATGATTACAGATTTTCTCTCCACTCAGTTAATAAGCAGCAGTGACTCAGTAGCTCAGTTTGTTAAATGCTCTTTCTGAAGTACATTTTGCCACAGACAGACCTGGGTTTGAATCTAGTGTTCTGTAGCACTATATATTACAGTAGCAGTCACAAAATGAGTACAGATTTTCTCTCCACAGGAACTACAGGAGAATGGGTGAGTTAGGTCATAGTCTGGTTAAACAACTGTGTGCTTAGATGTCACAGACTGTTAAAATTATTACCAGCTATGTGAATATACAACATAAAATAAATGAAATAAATATAATATTGATAAAATAAAATAAAAGAAATATGTGCAATCACTGGTATGACTGTATGCTTGGAGTGTCTGTTAAAGGTTGCTGCAGTCAATGAATGCAATATGTAAGGAGAAAATACCACTCTGGACACAGAAATAAATATAAAGTTAGCGCTTTCGTTTATAAAATATATAAACTTCTTCAGACAAAAGTATACAGGAAATAAACCATTTAAATAAGCATTCAAGAAGTGACATCATTTCCCATTCAAAGAAAAAAGTCACAATAAAAGTCCCATTAAACATCAAAATAAAAGACATGCCTCAAAATAAGATATCCAACTACACAATAGACCCATTGAACAAAACTTTAAATAAAATCCTAAACACTACAAATATATGCATAAAATATATATAGAAGTTAGAATATTTAAATAATTGACTACAAAAATACAATAATAAATGTTATCTACATAAAGACTTCAGTTTCAAAACACTCATGATAGAAATGGTGTCATTCAATCCAGGTGAAACTGAAGCGTTCAACTTAAGTTGCCATAAATGTTCTTTCTCCTCAAGTTGCAAGGAAGTCGGACCTCCCCTAATGTTTTCAGTAACCCTATCAATGATTAAAAAACAAAATTCATGTGTGGGAAAGGACAAAATATGTCTAGCCAGGCATTTGTAATATTTGCTTTAGAAATGGCGTAAAAATGTTCATAAATTCGATTTTTAAAAACCCTATCAGTTTTGCCAACATAGAAAGACAGGCAATTCTGACATAATGCCAAGTAGACCACCCCTCTTGTGTTGCAGTTGTATTTATCCGTTAAGTAATATTTTTTCTTATTGATCATAAACATGTTGGTAACACATATAAACTTACACCAATGGCATGATCCACATTTAAACATCCCACAATATGGGTGGTGACATTTATAATTTACTGTTTCAAGGATAGTTTTTAAGTTCCTACCTTTTTTAAAAATTACAAGAGGTCTTTCACCCACATAATTTCTTGTTGTACTATCCTCGACTAAAAAGTAACAGTTCTTGAAAATGATATCCCTCAAAAAGGGAGCATCCTTAGAAAAAGTGGTAATAAAACCCAAATTTCCAAAGTTATTGCTATTTTCATGCTCAAATTGCTGTGTTAAAGGAATCAGTGTGTTAGGTGGATCCATAATATCATTAACACACTCAAGATTCTCATTTCCAGATGAAATAACATAATTTAGAATTGGTTTAAAGTAACCATATGTCCTTTTAGATGTAACCTCAAAAATGAGTTCATCCAATAAGTTAATAGGGTAACCTCTTTTCATAAACATGTCCCTTAATAAACTACACTCATCCAAAAATCCTTCATCTAAAGTTACCATCCTAGCTGCCCTAACTAGTTGTCCTTAACAACTCCTTCTTCTGATGGAAGTGGCAGCTAGAAAAATGGAGGAATGCATTTGAGTAAGTGGGTTTTCGAAAAATCCTAGATGTAAATGTATGTAAAACAAAATTTTTGACTAATTTTACATCTAAACATGAAGTCTCTTTTTCTTGAAAGTCCCAAGTGAAATCCAAGAAATCAGTAAAATCAGTAACTTTTTCAATAAATGATGCTGCGGAATGTCTATCACCCTTCCAAAGAATAAAAATATCATCCAAATAACGGTTATATAAAGCAGCCTTACTCTGGAAAACAGGGTCTTTAAATAAAAAATGTGTTTCCCAAAATGCCAAAATGATAGGGTTTTTAAAAATCGAATTTATGAACATTTTTAGGCCATTTCTAAAGCAAATATTACAAATGCCCTGGCTAGACATATTTTGGCCTTTCCCACACATGAATTTTGTTTTTTAATCATTGATAGGGTTATTGAAAACATTAGTGGAGGTCCGACTTCCTTGCAAATTGAGGAGAAAGGACTTTTATGGCAACTTAAGTTGAACGCTTCAGTTTCACCTGGATTGAATGACACCATTTCTATCATGAGTGTTTTGAAACTGAAGTCTTTATGTAGATAACATTTATTATTGTATTTTTGTAGTCAATTATTTAAATATTCTAACTTCTATATATATTTTATGCATATATTTGTAGTGTTTAGGATTTTATTTAAAGTTTTGTTCAATGGGTCTATTGTGTAGTTGGATATCTTATTTTGAGGCATGTCTTTTATTTTGATGTTTAATGGGACTTTTATTGTGACTTTTTTCTTTGAATGAGAAATGATGTCACTTCTTGAATGCTTATTTAAATGGTTTATTTCCTGTATACTTTTGTCTGAAGAAGTTTATATATTTTATAAACGAAAGCGCTAACTTTATATTTATTTCTGTGTCCAGAGTGATATTTTCTCCTTACATATTTCATTCAGTTTTTGTTTTGCACTCGTTCGCAGTCAATTAATGCATTTGATGCAGATGTCCTCTGTTGTCACTGCTATTGGGTTCTATCCCCATGCCTGTCAAGCAAGGCATGATAGTAGTATAGTTTTTGTACTGTACACATACAACTCTCTCAAGTGCTATGCTGTGATGGAATGTAATTAGTAGTGTGTAATCCCTCTGTCACACATTTACCATTGACATGAGTATCTAACCATGAATGTATCACTACATCACCCCACAGTACACCTTGGTAATTATATAGGTCCACCTGATGTGCGAATGTCCACTAGTTTACTACCAGCAGTTTATTTTATTTTATTTAACATTTGCTTACCTGGGAAAGTCCGACTTGGAGCAAAGTCAATTTTCAGTGGAGGCCCAGGGAGAAACACTCCAGATGCTTGTCTTTGAAATGCTTTGAAACAGTTCCCATGCTGATAGCTTAAGAGGTATGTAGGTGCTACAGCAGCTATAGTCCACTTGTAAATATAAAGAAAAAACAGACCTGTAGAGTAGATAGCAGTACTGTTCTCCATCAACTATAATGGAATTAATAAACTATTTATTTCTCTCTCGCTACACCCCTTATCTTCATTTATTCACTATTGTTATCCATTGGCTATGCTTTACTATTAACATTTGTTATTACATTAAACTTTATTTTGGGGCATGTGTTTTATTATTGCTATGTATTATAATGGTTGCATATTAACATATCCTGTTAAATACCTATGTTGTTGGCCTTATGCTGTAACTGTTACTGGCATGCTGTTAATATACTGACTGTTATGTTATTTATTGTTGTGTTCCATATAATATGCATTGCAATGTGACTGGGTTATTTCCAATGTTCTGGCATGCTGTTATCACTAACAAATGTTGCTGTTCATAACTAACCAATACAGATTGCTATACCTCTATCACCACAGCACAACAGGGTAGGCAGGTTCCTGCTGATCTGCCTACCAGGTACCAGAACATCTGGGACCTGAGCCAGTGGTGCCCCCTCCATTGGCCCTGCACCACCTTCAGGTGGAACTGCCTCAGGGGGACGGGCCCCCTGGGAGCAGTCGCAGAGGGCAGTACTCACCCAGGATCGACTACCAGCCATGCCATACAGGATTCTTAATAGGAGTTATGAATGATGCCTGCATCGACTCAAGGGCAGACTTGACAACCTGGTGGGGCCTGCTGACCATGGTGCCCAGGCTCCAGCACAGCCACCTTTGGGGCAGTGAAGGAGCAGTGTTGACTGCCCATATCAGTCACTCTTCTGCTGTCTGGAGGCACATGCTTCTCTAACTCCACAACACCCTCCCCATCCAAGGGGTTTACCCCTCATGTGTCACACAGCGCGCCTGTCTGCTGTCTTGTCTGTTTTGTCTGTCTGCAATTGAATCCTCTCCTACCCACCCTACCTCCCCACATGTACCTATATTCCATCCACAACATTCAACTCTCTCCTTAAAAAAAAAAAAAAAAAAAAAAAAAGGACAAAAAAAAAAGGCACCTGTCCTGTAAAAAAAATATTGCCCCATACATTGCTTTCCATTTAGCACACATGTCCACTGGACACAACTAATCATGCCCAATTGGCTTGACAACACATTTATGTTGCCCTCACCCTCTCTCTGGGGTTTGAGAGTCCAAATTCATCCTCAAAATCTGTCAAACTGCACAGCTGTTGGTGTACAAGAAATGGAAAGTTATGATTCTTCCCTACACCCATCCTGCACATCCCTAACTGCCTTTCAGTATGTTTTTCCCCACTGCTTTCCCCCATTTCACCACTGTCCTCTCACCCCTTTTTTCTTTTCTTTTTATATTTTAAGTGCAGGTTTGCATGGAGCTAAGCAGAGTTCCGTGCAGCACAAAAAGAACACAAACTCACTTAAAAGTGCTTTAAACTGTCTTAATGATCTTATGTATTTATCACAGTGTTAGGCACATGTACAAAATAAGCATTCTTACCAAGTCTCAAACACAGGGCCCTATCAATTTTAGCATAGTGCATTAACCCACTAGGCCCTTCAGCTCATAATAAGCATATCTGTTTCCAGCAAAATATACTTATTGCCACTGACAGAGTGAAAGTACATCTACTGGAAAAATGGGAGTTGCCCTGGGACTCTGATGCAAAATGTACAGCAGTACAGAGCCAAATAAATAATAATGGATGTACGTGAGGCCTGGGATGGCAGGTAAATGCAGCCTTTTATCAGCAACATCTTTAAACCCACCTGCTAAGGCAGCAATGACAAAGTACATGTGTGCAACTGGGACCCTGCTGCAGAACAACTGCCTTTGAAAGCCATGCACATAATGATGGATGCAGACAATGTGTGTGTCACAGACTGTATGCACATATATCTTGAAAATACACCTACGGCAACACTCATTCAAAAGCTCAGTCTGTTAAATTCCTTCCTTTTAGTACATTTTGCCACCACAGTCCTGGGTTTAAATCCAGTGTGTTGAACTTCAATTACTTTGTTGTGAACAAAGGCAAACAATGACCGAGTCATGCAATGTTAACCCACACAGGTTGCTGCTACTGAATTATCTACTACCATGCTTGCAAGTCAAAGGCCTATAAGTAGGGATACACTGCAAATATTCGTATAGCCTAAATATATGTCACCTACTACTCTGTGATTGTCACTGTTGCATAACAGATGTACTGTAAGCACAAGCCTCAAGTGGACTGTAAAGGGTACCCTCACCCTGGCTCTATTGCAGTGATAGAACTGACACTGGCCTCACTTACATGTACAGTTTGCTGTCCTCCAAAGTGTTCACACTCCCCCATGTGTCCTACACTGCTACAGGCCTAGAACAAGGGATCCAGACAAAACCATACATAAAGGGTGGGGAGAGTTAAAGGTCCAGTTACAGGGACATGTTTCACAGTTTGCCCCTACAAAAATAGTGAGCTGGAAGAATAGCAACTACTGCATCAGCATGCATATTCTGAAAGGGTATGACATCTGACACTCACATGTCTCTCTCTCTCTCTCTCTCTCTCTCTCCTTACTGATCACAGACAACAGTGTTTACCACAAACTGCCAGATACTCACAATGTCATGGGACAATGGCCAAACTTATCATACAAAACAGTGGACATACCTCATACATCTCAACAGTAGACAGTATTTGTACTTAACCTCTATGATGCTGTAGTCTCCACACCTCACTAATGTCAATTTCAAAGACTATGAAAGGGGCCAAGGCCTGCATGAAACCCATAAATATTGCACTGTGCTGCCATGTTATTGGCTAATGAAAATGCAACCCAGTTGTTCTGTATGCAATTAGCAAGTCTGAGCTACAGACTGGTGGACAGGCAATCACCTGTTAATAATCATTACCTATAAAAGACAATCAACTGCTTATGGGGAACAGGTCTGTATGTTGCTTTACTCAGACAGACAATGGTTTTGCAAGCTGTTTACAGAGGTTTTGGTCAAAATAAGAATACTTCACTCTTCCAGATATGTAATACATCTCCTCATACAATGGGATGCAGATGGAGGATGGATGTATGGAGAATTGGAATTACAACAGTAGGCCTGTAGTACATCTATGGCATTGACATGCTGGTGATACTCTGCTGTCCAACAGCTACAAGCATGCCTCTCATCTGTCCTTGCTTTGAATCAAATCACAGCTCTGCCCCTGTTACTCCCCCCTACAACAGTCGGCTTTTGTAGGAAAGCTAGTGGATAATGAATTAGACATACTGACAGTTAGTAAGAGTGTACATAGCTGTAATATCAAACACTGTACTATAATTCACCTCCTCTCAGTCTGTCAATGTCACACACAAATAGTTATGACATTGTAAAGGTGTCCCTGACTGTCCTTAATGTACTCTGTCTAGGTCACTGGTTTTGTTGACATTTGTACCTTGTTACTTGAGAGCTATGGATAACATACCTGTCAACCCCTTACAGCAGGAATTCAGGTCATAGCCATAATTAGTGTGGGGGGGCATGGGCCCAAATTCAGCTAGTAAGAGTATGAATAGCTCAACAGATATTACTTTAGTGTTAAGTTTTTCTGAGGGGTGTGGTGTGTGACAGCCAGATTCTCTATAATCTGACAACAACCGTGAAGACTGGAGGAGAAGGGATGAAGGCTGCCAGCCTAGTCAAATAGAATTTGATACATAATTCTGGCATTTGTAAATATAAATGTCAAATACAGGCTTGTTTCTTAAATGAAAGAACACACTGTAAAATGTTGAACTTCAAAATTGTAGCAACATTGCCATCTTCTGTAAGGAAAACTAAGCCAAGCATTTCAAATGTTCTTTGAAATTTAAATTATGTTTTGCATGTTCTTTGATCTGTAGAGCTCAGAGTCATTTGGTCTGGGCTATCACATTCTTTCTATTGTTTTAACTTAAGTAGTAATTACTGGAGTGTACATATGAAATGTCTTTTATTGTTGTAGTTTCCTGAGCAGGGGTTAGGTTTTTAAATAATGTAGCGTGTTGGCCTGGGAACTCCAGACTAAGTGTCAAAATTAGGTAATGTGTATACTGGGAAAACCTAAGTGTCAAAATGATGTAATCTGGGAGGGCCCAGCAGAGATGTGTTTAGTGAGTTTAAAAACTATTGCTGAGAGAGAGACTGTAAGCATTTTGATCTGACTATCTAACTCAGCACTGCCTTGCTCTATGAAAGTAAGTTATCTTAGAAGTATGTTTTCTAGTAGAAAGAGCTAGGACTATAAAGATTAGACTTAAGTGTGTTTTGTCATATCAGAACTTTTCTACTGTATTGCTTTAAGTTTCTGTGTGATCTCTGAACTCTTGGATAGCACTGTACTGTAGTAGTATTGTCTTGTGTTTTTAATTATTTATTATTAAATATTTAAAAAAACTTTTATCTGTGGCTGGTTTGTGTAGAGTTAAGTTAAAGGAAGAATCCCAGTGTCTAAAATGCGGGTCCAACTACAACTAACAAAAGTAACGCCCATTTTAGCTATGTCACTCACATTCCCACCACAGTGTCATTTTTCTTTTAAATTGCCTGCAGTTCTTAAATTCCAGTCTTCTTTTGTCTCCCACTGTCAACTGTCCTTTCATTTTGAGTTCCTGTCCCATTTGAATTGGATCTCTGTTCCTAACTCTTCACGTGTAATTGTTTGCCGCTGTTCAATTCATCTTTACACTTCTATTTACTCTCCAAATCTTGTTTTGTGGCACTGAATTACTTTGTGCATCTTTCCGCAGTCTGTGCATATATATATATATATATATATATATATATATATATATATATATATATATATATATATATATATATACATATATATATATATATATATATACATACATATATATATATATATATATATATATATATATGTGTGTGTGTGTGTGTGTATGTCAAAAGCTGTGCTTGTCTTAAAATCATATTTTTTAAATGTTAAAAAAAGAAAATTATAAAGCAACACTAACTGCAATAACAATAATATAACAGATTGCTTTCTGCATAACTAATCATTGTCGATGCTGTATTCAATGTACTGCACCGATCATTTTCTTAAGACTTGCAACATCTTTGTTCAATACTCAGTAACAGGGTGATGGTGAAAAACTCTAAACCAGGATGAATTATTTAAATATTACGCCATTTTACTAGCAAAGATAGAAGAATAAGGGGCTGTACATCAGCTTGCATGTTCTGAACAATAAGTACAAAACTCTTTTGCATTGCATTATCAACTAACTCTAATCCTCATTGCTGTAGCAGAAAATCAACAATTTTGCTAGCGGCTCCAGAAAAAAAATATACAAGTCAAAATCAGGAATAGTTAAAAGGTATAGGTATTCTGATATTCCAATACCATGCCTGTGCAGTGAACGAGTAAATCTCCCAAGGCAAACAAGGAGAAGTTGTTGTAGACTGCCAGGGTGTAATGAGGGTCAGATTCAAAGTGTGTAAAATATTGCAGTAAATACTTCCAGTTAATTTCAGCTTGTTTCACAAAAACTGAACTTCACTTGTATTTCAGGCATTTCTGACAGACAGCTTGTAAGTACTTCTCCTGATTGCTCTTCACATAGCCAGCATTAGGCACCCATGAAAACCGTGGCCGCTGTGAGTCCAGATTACCTCCCCGCAAATGAGGGCCCCCAGTCAGCAGCCACGGGCTGCTCCAACTGGCATTGCTCTTCTTCGGCTCGGCTCCTCATGGACTTCCACATAGCCCGGCTTCCTGAACCCTGCCGTCACCACGAAAATCGGAACTGTGTTTTCATTTTTTTTTTTGGATTTGCTGGCAAGCTGCACTCAATCACGTCTGCTCACTGAAACAAGGGATCTGATTGGCTTCAGCAGCCTGCGAACTAAGTCCTTTTTTTTTTTTTTTTTTTTTTTTTTTTTAAAGTAGGAAGTGATGAAACAAGGACCTGACTGGTCCTTACAAATCACTTCCTGCACAAACTGCCTTTAAAAAAGGCATCTGCAGCTAATAAGGATCACTTCTCTTGTTTTTAAGCAGAGGAGTGTTCCTTAGTAGCAGCAGAGGGCAAAGATCGAGCCGGGTTTGGACCAGCATGATGACAGACTTTATTAATAAAACGTAATAAGGTTTCTTCAGTAATGATTTGCTAGAAAATTAAGATGACTGTTTTGTATTGCAGACTACAAGTACAAGAAGTATAGGCTCATGGAAAAGTGTAATATTAAACTGAAAGTCACAAATCTATATACAGAATTCAAAAACTAATT
>NC_056729.1:192787418-192797418 GCF_019279795.1 Protopterus annectens | reverse complement strand
TCATCTTTTGATGTCACAAAGAATTGAAGGCTACGAGAGTTATTTCCATGCCAAGCAAATGGATGAATTTTACAGTAGTAATTCTACTTTGCAACATTAGGGGTTTGGGGGGAGGCTGGATTCCTGTTCCAGCACTGTTACAGCACTGAAGAATTAGAGGGTGCTGCATTCCTGAGGTGCCACTGTGCCTGGATTTATTTTCCAGTACTGTCACTGCACTGCACTGCAGGATTAGGGGATGCTGCACCTATGCTTGGACACCTGAGATACCACTGTGCCTTGATTCAAATTCTAGTACTAATGCAGCAGTATAATGTTATGGAGTACTGCACTCATCAGATGCCACTGTGCCTGGATTCTTGCTTCAGTACTGACTGCAATGCACAATAGTGGAATATTGCACTCCTGAAACACCACCTTTCAAGTAAGCCTCTAAACTAAAGTTCCCATCTGATTGAGGTGATTGCAGCTTAGATGGATGTTAAATGTTCTACTAAATCAATTGACAATTGTAGGGCTATGCAGATACAGCAAAGAACATTGCACAAAAATAGAGCAGTTTTAACATTCATACAAGGCCAGATTCCTAGACAAATGCATGAGATAAAAAAGAAAAGAAAAAAAGCAGAATTACTCAGCACACCAAGCTCTTTCTGCCACATCAAACCTATTTTATTTATTGTAAGTTATCTAGGCAGTTGGACTGGCCAGACAGCCCTTTTCAGCTTTGACACAGAACTGGGAGTCATAATTGACTCTCCGGATGACATGGACATCCTCCAAAAAGGCCTTACTGAGACAGACACCTGGTGTCAAAGTCATGACCTCAAGCTAAATGCCAAAAAATGCATAGTCATCCCGTTTGGGAAAAACAATACACCCACGAATTACCACATAGGCGGCAGCTCCCTTAATACAGAAGAGGTAATAAGAGATCAGGGGACCCAGGTCGATAGTAAACTCTCCTTTGACAATCATATTGCCAAAGTAGTTAGGAAATCCTTCTATGTGGCCCATCTAATTACTAAGGGGTTTGCATCTAGAAATAAAGAGGTTGTAGTGCCCCTCTACTCTTCACTCATCAGACCCATCATAGAGTACAATGCCCCATTTTGGATGTACCTCACAAGACACATCCAACAGTTTGAAAGACCACAAAAGCACCTCACCAAGAGGATTACTGGCCTCAAACATATGTCTTATGCAGTCCAACTGAAAAAACTCTGGCTGTACTCAGTGGCATATCGCTTACTCAGAGGTGATCTCTGCCTAACTTACAAAGCCATGTCCAACTCAGAATTGATGGACATGCTCCACCTAAAGAAATCCAAGTCACTGTGAGCCATGTGTTCTGGTGAGCTAAACCTCACCACAACAATAAATAGAACATGCTGGAGGGATAGATTCCTGTTACAGGGACTCCCCATGCTTTGGAACAAAATTCCTAACTACATTAGGCAGAGCCCCTCACTAACACTCTTCAAAAGAAGCCTTGACAGGTGGATGGGTAACAGAAAGTACACCCCTGGGATCACTTCATTAGCTCTGCTTGACAGAGGCTCAGTTAATTAATCAATGGGGCGGCGAAAGTCGACACACTCTGGCTAGGCTTATAAATGACCTCAGGCAGATAGCCTAGTACCTACCTATGAACCTATGAACCTATGTGTTGTCTGATGGGGAGCACTCAGAACATATATGTGATGGTGAGTACCATCTGCTACAGGGATGCAGTAGATATACAGTAGGTGACATACACATGCCTGTCTGCATGAAAAGATGCCTGTGTCAGCACAGGCACACTCACACAGGGACACACACACATTAACACACTTGGCAGGGCCAGGAGTGCGACCTGTCACTAGTGGGATTACCACAACACATGAATGTGCAGGAAACACATGCACCACATGGGTGATATGGAGGTCTTATGGGCAGTGAGTATGGGGGGTGTCAGACATAAGGTGGCATGCTTCACTGTGTCCTGGGGGGAGTAGTGTGTGTGTGGATATGGACATACACACCATATAACACACACACGTACACACAGGGTCCAATTCGGACATGCATGGGTGCATGTCTGCATGGGTATGTGGTGGCCAACAGTGCCAACAGGTTATACAGGGATAGGCGATGGGTATAGCTTGGCATCAGCCCACATGACAATGGTCTGCATAGTGGCACAGGCCTTTAGCTTCTGCATTTGCCCACACAGGTGGGTACTGTATCCATCTTCCAGGCATCTGGGCAACCATTTTGTGTTGCCAATGCTGTGCATCACTTGCCATCTATGTGTTCCCTAGTCCATGACTTGGATGGTGTCTGGGATGTGCACACCTCCCACATGCATGTACAGTGACATGTGGAACTGTACCTGGGGTGTCTGGCCCATACTGTGAGCACAAATTATCATCAGATGTGCCAGTCTTGCCCACGTGTGGCAGGGAGTGGTACTGGTCAGCAGATTTACCCTGCATCCACATTGATAGCATGCTAACAGCATTTCCTGATGTCAGTGTCATCTGTCCATACAGGCCATGTTGTCAAGCATGCTATGTCTGTTGTGAGTCACATGTGAAGGCACAGTGGGGTTGCTAACTGTGACTGGCAGGTCGTGATGTCACATGTAAGGGTATGGCTTTATACCCCAGCTTCTCAGCCATTTACATCTGTTATCCCTGTATGGTTGACATTGTGATATATAGTAGGGCCACCATAAATGTAATTAGCAAAACCGCTCCACAATGTCCACAAACTCACAATCACCTCTACACAGGACACCAGTTACAAATACACACACGCACAGACACACCTGTCATATCTGGGAGTAGAACCCCTACCTAGCTGTTGTACTACACTACAGCACTACACAGTTATATTACGTGCCATGGACATTACTGAAGTTCATCTTCCCCAAAGGTGTATTTCACAATTAATGAAATCAGCAGGACTACCAAAGTAGGGCATCTGTAATGTACTGCGAGTGAGTAGCCTATAATGCATTGCTCCATACACAGACACTGAGACACACACATCACATCTGGAACTGACATGGATGGAGCTGGAAGACTGCCACCACCATTCTAAATCACACTACAGCAATGCGCAGTTACAGAATGCGCTACAGCGATTACTGGGCTATCAATTTCCCAGAGGTGTACTTCTAGATGAGTGACATCAGCAGCCTTGGCAAAGTAGTGTATTTGTATTGTATGGAGTGTGGATAGCCTAAAAACATTCCTCTCTACTCAGTCAGACACACATACAGACTCAAACAGTTGTCACGGCTGGGTTTGTACACCTACCTAACTAGTTTATCACACTACAGCAATATGCAGTTAGAGGACGTGCCACAGCGATTACTGGGCTAGCATGTTTAACCCTGAACTATTTGAAAAAGAACTAAGAGCTTGCAATTGGTCTCCCTTAAAACACCTCCCTTTAGAAGAAGCCATCAATTACTTTAACTCTAACTTTCTTGCCATTCTCAACCAACACGCTCCAACCAGATTAATTAGAGTTAAAACCAAGTCTGCCCCATGGCTTTCAAAAGCAACCAAACGCAAAATGCACCGTAGAAATAAACAATGGGCCAAATGGAAAATGACTAAAAATCCTGTTGACCAACAAACCTTTAGACAGTTAAGAAATGACACTAAGAAAGCTATACTCTCTTATAAAAAAATTGCTACCTACAATTCCAACAAACTAATCAAAACAACCCTCAATAATTCTGGTCTAGCATTAACCAATTACTCCACCCAGGTCAATCCATCACAACTAACCCTCAAAATACTGACCATTCTAATCCTATGAATACAGCCAATACATTCAATACCTTCTTTACTAATACTATCCAAACACTGGCTAGCCAGTTATCACCTAATAACTTCACTATACCTTCCTATAACTCTACCTCACCCCTCCTTTTCATTTACAACCTGTCCCAACTACATACATTCTAAACCTCATACAAAAACTAAAACCATGCTTTCCCTCAGCAGATCAACTACCTGACGATTTTCTACAGCTATCAGCCAAAGCTATAGCTTATCCTATTTCCGTTCTGATCAATAGGACTATTACCAAAGGTCACATACCCTAGCCTATGGAAAGTCTCTCATATTATCCCCATCCATAAAGGCGGACAGTCAAATGAGCTCTCCAACTACCGCCCTATTGCCCTTCTCTCACTCCTAGTAAAGATCATAGAGAAATGTATCCATAGGCAATTACTTGACCACTTAACCCAAAATAACTTACTTTCCAGCTGTCAAGATGGTTTCAGACCTTCACACAGCACTACCACTGCCCTCCTTTCCTTTACAGATTGCATAAACAAAAACTGTAACCTTAATAACCTTTCTTCAGCACTATTCATTGACCTGTCCAACGCATTTGACATGGTCAATCATCAGATTCTCATGAACATACTAGAATCCCTATCATTAGATGCACCTTCTATAAAATGGTTCCAGTCCTACCTAGATAAAAGACAACAGGCAGTAATTTGGCATAAGACTATTTCTACCCACCAACCAGTTACCCTAGGTGTCCCTCAAGGGTTCATACTAGGACCTCTCCTCTTCTCAATGTTTATTAATGACCTTCATTTAGCCATCCCCCAAGCCACATGTATACAATATGCTGATGACTCCACACTTATACGCTCAGCCATATCCACAACTGAACTTCTCTCTCTTACCCAGAAGGCATTTAACACAGTTGAGCAATGGTTTACACAGCGTTGCCTTCTTTTGAACCCTAAAACAACTAAACTCCTCCCCTTTAATCCAACTCACAAGTCCTCTCCACTTCACTTCTCGATTATATCCACTAATGGCACCATTATATCACCCGACACACCCACCAATCTATTGGGTATCACCATTGATAACAATCTGAACTTTGACATCCATATCAACAATACAATAAAAACTGTCAACAAAAAACTTGGCTTCCTCTATAGAATTAAATCTTACCTTTCTCCCACAGCTAGAACAACCATAGCTCATACTCATTTTATCTCTACCCCCCTCTATGCCTCACTTATTTTTACTAACCTTTCTAAAAATAACCTCAGCAAACTGGAAACTTCCTACAATAACATTGCTAGAACTGCAACAAGAAACCCTTGCAGAACCCACCATTGCATAAATATAAAGCAGCTTGGATGGCTTGAACTACAAAATGTGATTAAATTCCATCAACTAACCATTGCCCATAAAACTCTTTATAAACCTTCCTGTACTCCTATTCTACCTACACTCATCACTCCATACACAAATCTGAAATCACTACGTTCCTCACACAAAAATCTCCTATATACCTCTAAACCTAACAACAAGGCTGGTGAATCTCTCTTCTCTAATGCTGTTGGAAAAACCTGGAATCTTCTCCCCAGCGACCTTTCCTCTCTTCTGTCTCTATCACTCTTCAAAAATAGACTAAAACTCTACCTTAGAACACACTGGTTGTGCCCCTGTATTAAACCTGACTAGGCTTCTATCCACCTGATTAAACTTAGCTCTGCCTATCCCTCACTACTCATAAACCAATACATATTATTTTACCTATAAATATAGATTTCCTCCTAAACTACACTGCGCCCAGTCACTCTATGCACTTCCTACTGAGGAATATTTTTTCTTTACATTATACTTGTATATAATTAACCTGTCTCCCCTTTTGACCTTAGTCTTTCTGTTTATCTATATTTTAGACCTGCATATTGTATAGTATAAGCATTCTTGCACTACAAGTTTTTTTTGTCCTCGCAGTATTTTATGTTGTAACCTGTAATATTCATTGTTTACAACTAATGCTGCTATTTAGTCATTTTTTTTCTTTTATTTTTCTCTTGATGTACCTGAAATCTGCTTGTTTAATATGAATATTTTTATTTAGTCTTATTTTGTATATTGATTACTAAGTTTTTCATTTATCTGTATTGGAGCTTATCTCCCTGGGCCTCTACTGAAAATGGACATGTATCCAGCTAGACTAGCCCGGTCAACAAATGTAAAATAAAAATAAAATAAAATAAATAAATAAATGTTCCCAGAGGTGTACTTCTAGATGAGTGACATCAGCAGCCTTGGCAAAGCAGTGTATTTGTATTGCATGGAGTGTGGGTAGCCTAAAAAGCATTGCTCTCTACCCAGTCAAACACACACACACAGACTCACACACAAACACACACAGTTGCCACTGCTGGGGTTCAAATACCTACCTAACTAGTTTATCACACTACAGCAGTATGCAGTTACAGGACATGCCACGGCAATTATGGGGCTATCATGTTCCCAGAGGTGTAAGTCTAGGTGAGCGACATCAGCAGCCTTGCCAAAGTTTTATACATGTATTGCATGGAGTTTGAGTAGCCTAACAAGCATTTAACTCTACACAGTCAGAGGCAGACAGGCACACACACAAACACACACTCACACAATTGACAGGTCTGGGGTTAGTACTACTACCTAACTACTCTGTCACTACAGCAGTATGCAGTTATGGGACACACCATGCACTTTACTAAGCTATACCTCTCCCAAAGGTGTAATTCACATTGGATGACCTCAGCAGACTTGTCATACTACTGCTATGGGGAGGGCAGTGTGTGCCTGGGCCATACCCCATTCATGTGGGGGTTGACATGCCACATGCGGGCAGACATGGGGGCATTTGTCACAGGTACATGTATACAGCAACTAGATGTCTTCTTCATTGTATAGTCTTGTTGCACAGCTGGCACATACACCACATAGTCTGTCATGCTGACAGGTACTGGTGGCTAGTACCCGGAGTGGGTTACATCCGCACCTCATGTGTTGGGGGCCTTTAAGCTGTGTGCCAGTTGGGAAAGGCCCACATGGCTCCTTGTCACAGTCACCCTCTTCCTCACATCTATGCCCGTGTGCCTGTGGCTTATTATAGTGTGTTGTCCTTACATATTTGTCTGCATTCCTATCCACTGTGTGTGCAAGGCAGGAGTGGTGCATACTGACATGTGTTCACACTGAGAACTGCAACTTCCAGATATGTCTGGTCCACTGGTGTTTGCAGACATGACCTTCACGTGTTTAAGTGTGTGAGCATGCCCAGTATGACCTATCAGTATGTTGTTGACTGACATTGCCTTCATTCCTCTAAGTGTGTGAGTATGCCCAGTATGGCCATCTGTGTTGCATGTGTGGACCACGTCCAGGTTGTTTGTACTGTGGTGTTGACCTTTTGTTGTACACCAGAGGGTAGCATGCTGTGTCTGCAGGGTATCCATTGGTCATTTGCCATTGAGTGTTGCTACATTTCTGCATAACGGGAGGGGGCACCTGACTGTTTCTACTGTTCTACATGGGAGTGGGGGGCACACCTGACTGTTACTCTATGTGTACATTTGATGGGGGGGGGGCGCACCTGACACTTGTACACATTTGCTACGACTGTACTGGTAAGTCAGGTACTCCATTTCCGTCTGTAGTCTTACCTATCCTGCTGGCTAGGGCTTACCAGTGTAGTACAGATCCTAGCTTTGTTTACCTACATATTAGTGTCTGGCTTCCTAGCCTTCACAACTTACATCCAACTGCCTGGCCTGCTGCAGTCTGTCTGTGTAGGTCTGGGGGAGGGGTTAACCATAGGGCACATTCAGAGACCATAGTACAGTATTTGTTTGTGTTTGTCTTCACCTGTCCTGCTGGCTGAGACTGTTGCTGGGTAGTGATCCTTTCTGACTGGTATGTGTGGCTTTTATGGGCACCCCTGTCACTCAGGCCATTTCCTGCAGTGGGTTTTGTCACCCTGTGTAGTACTAGCTACTATGGTGACTCCAGTATGTGTTACAGATCTCATGCTGCCACTATGGGTGACTACTCTCTGCTGCCTTGACATCCGGCCACCCAGTTCCCTTGCATGTTCACATGCATACCATAGCTACAGGTAAAAACACATTCTACTCCATTTGACAATTGATAGGTTGATTGACTTACCTTGAGGGTGTGCCAGACTTGAGGATGGTGCTGGAGGGCTGCCTATGTCGGATGCACATAGTACACTCCCTATACATGGTTAGGCAATTTAGTGTCATGTTTGGCAACCCTTTTACTGTCTGTGCGAGTCAGAGAGAGGTGTCATTCCTTGGGACCCTACTGTGTCAGAGCATATGCTATGCGTTGCCACTTTGCCAAGGCCAGGGCATACTGGGCATGCCCCCTTCTGCGTACTGGAGCAGGTTCAGGTTGTTCCTCCTCTGAGTCACTCTGTACCTGCACAGGCCTTGGTATTGGTGGGGGGGGGGGAGGGCTGTGTGACCCTGCCCCATGCTGTTCCTGCTGCAGCTGTTTCTGCAGGATCATATTGTGTAGCATAGCACATACCATTACTATTTGGGTACATGTAGCTAGTCAATACTACAGGGCTCCACCGAATGTGTTCAGACACCGGAACTGTGACCTGAGCATCCCAAACACATGCTCAATTATATATCTGGCCTGTGCGTGTGCATCATTATGGCGTTGTTGTTCAGGTGTGTGTGCATTTCTGATTGGTGTCATCAGTCACGGCTCCATTGAGTACCCAGCATCCCCCACTAGGTAACCGTAGGGGATGTCCACATCGTCAAATCTGTGGTACAGCTGTGTCAATTGCCATATGTGTGAATCATCATAGCTTCCAGGGCAGCCAGCACATACATTCAGTATAATGCCCTGGGCATCACATATGACCTAGCAGTTGACGGAGGGGTTGCCCTTGCAGTTGATGTAGTCCTTACCCTGCTCACCGGGTGGTGCTTTGATGCATAAGTGCGTGCAGTCTGTAGCACCCACTACCCCAGGGTAGTTAGCTATTTGGTGGAAGAGACACATATTGCGGGTCAACACCTCACGTGTGTTGAGGAAATATACGTGCTCACTGGCATGTGCTGACATGGCATCCAGGAATTGGTGGAATACTCTGAATGCTAATGCCTGTGAGATGCTCATGTTATCCCCAGTTGTAGTTTGGGAGGTACCTGTGGCTAGTATACCTAGGCCTACACATACCTTGGTATCCACTGGGATGAGTTCCCCTCGGCCATTGTGGTGTGTTAGGTGTGGCCTGCACAGCTCAACGATTTGCTGTAGGAGATCTCTGTCCACCCTATAGCGCTCCACTATCTCCAGCTCATGTAGCCCCTGGTAGGTTACCCTTGGGTCTGTACAGTCTTCTCTATCTCCTCACTGTGGGTTGTTCATCAGCATTGACATCTTCACCACCCTCAGCATCTTGCACATGTTGTTTTATGTTGCCTGCTGCAGCCCTTCTCATTTTGCAGGTTTGGTTTTAAAATTTCCCCGCTTGTATACACCGGTGTTGTAGAGTGCGGAAAAACCAGGCAGGTCGGTGTTTGCTTTTTTTATAGTGGTGTTCTGGGCTGGGCTGGTCTGCTTCCTGTGTGATTATTTGCTAATGATACATTTCACCTGGCAGCTCAACTAGGTCTTCTTGATTACCTTCCTACTGCTGTTTTCCATTCCCATTGCCTCCCTGTTTAGGCCCGTGTGCGCGCCGCACAAACGGAGTGCTCAAATGTGCACAGAGCTGCTTTTTCCTGGTTTAACTTCCTTATTCTTCCTGTACAACCCAGTGTGCAGCACTCACACACACTTATACTTTCTAAAGAGTGATTGGCAGGTTTAGACACACCCCTAGCTTAGCTGTGCTATGCTAGGCACAATCCTGAGCCACAGGTCTCCAATCCACTTACAGTATGCCTGACACATCCCCACATGATGTCACCTATATTCTAGTCTTGCACCCAGCTATTTATACTCTTACACTCTTGGGACCTGCCTCACACCCTGGGAAAATCTGGGATTCACTAACCCTTCCCTCATTTGCATAGGATTGCTTGCTAATGCATAGTTACATGTCCCACACTGAGCCTCCCCCCTTAGCAACCATTACGCACTGGCCTGGTTGTCTTCTGACTGTTATCGACTTGACTGGCAGAATACTAATT
>NC_056729.1:192770408-192786918 GCF_019279795.1 Protopterus annectens | reverse complement strand
GTTCTTTGCAGCAACATTGCCATCTGGTGTAAGGAAAACTAAGCCAAACATTTCAAATGTTCTTTGAAATTGAAATTATGTTTTGTATGTTCTTTGATCTGTAGAGCTCGGAGTAATTTGGTCTGGGCTCTCACATTCTTTCTATTGTTTTAACTTAAGGAATAATTACAAGAGTGTACATGTGAAATGTCTTTTATTGCTGTAGTTTCCTGAGCAGGTGTTTGGGAACTCCAGACTAAGTGTCAACATGATGTAATGTGTATACTGGGAAAACCTAAGTGTCAAAATGATATAATCTGGGAGGGCCCAGCAGAGATGTTGTTAGTGAGTTTAAAAACTATTGCTGAGAGAGAGACTGTAAACATTTTGATCTGACCATCTAACTCAGCACTGCCTTGCTCTATGAAAATAAATTATCTTAAAAGTATGTTTTCTTGTAGAAATAGCTAGGACTATAAAGATTAGACCTGTGTTTTTCTGTTATATCAGAACTTTCCTACTGTATTGTTTTAAGATTTTGCGTGATCTCTGAACTCTTGGATAGCACTGTGGTGTAGTAGTATTGTCTTGTGTTTTTAATTATTTATTATTAAATATTTTAAAAACCTTTTACCTGTGGCTGGTTTGTGTAGAGTTAAGTTAAGCTCTAGAGTACATTGCATATTTATAGAGTTTATTGTACAAGGCCACTCTAATAAGCCTTAGACTGATTAGTCACACTTACCAATTGGATAATAATATTGCACAGTAATAATTGGACACCCTTTTAAGGGCCTTTGGGCAGCTGGTAAGCATTAGCTGGTGGTGGCAGTAATTACTACAGTATAGCCTGGGTAAAGGGGCACAGCTGGAGAATATTTGTCAGCCTTTCCCAGGAGTGTCTGTGAAGTTGTATAAATACTTATCTCAAAGTGTCTGTGGTGTGTCAGCTACCTGGGCAGGGACACGAAGCACTGGTGGGACAGAGAGGGTACTGGAGGTTAGCTTGCCAGCTAGGCTGAGATCTGGACCCTATAGCTGTGCCAGTGAGGGTCTTATTGCGGACCTGGGGAGCAAGGGAGCAACCAGTCCCAGACTGACTGTGATCTCTGTGTGCACTTAAGGGAAATTGTACTTTACTGTGTGTATTTGTTATCCTTTCCTGTTATATGAGATGACCTATTGGTGTTAGTGGTAAGGATTGAGGATCCTTGATTGCTTGGCCAGGGCATGGCTGTCACAACAACTATCAATGATTGGCCAACCATTTGTCAGACATCCACATGTGTGTGCAAAAATGACCACATCTATGAGGCACATCTTCACATTCTGGAAACATCTGTGTAATGGAGAGGTATGATGCCTACAGGGAGGATATACTACAGCAGGTTTGCATTGCTGTTTGTCATTTTGGCAGACTGGTGTTGCTGGACTGTCCCCATATAGTTGTAATAGCACACAGTTATTTGTCTGACAGTGGCTGTATGACATAGTCGGGGACTATGCCTGTAGAGGACATGCTACTGTAGACTGCAGTGATGGGTGTAGAGAGATACAGTAGACTATGTCATGGCAAAGAGGGACATAACCAGTATTGCTACTATCTTGGTGATAGCTACACATGTAGTGTGTTGATAGACTGCTGGGTATGACGTGTGAGGGAGTGGTGGATAGTGCAGCTCATTTTGGTTGTGCAGCGTCTGTACATAGTGAACATCCATGTATCTGGTGTTGTAATGTGTTCCCCTGTTGTTGTCTTGATGGTGCAATGTATCGACAGAGACATCCTTCATTTTCATCTGCAGAAAATGACACTATAGTGGATGCCCTCAGACTCAACCATCACATCCTGATGTCAAGGGGTTGCCACAATCAAGAATGCAGGCAGCATTGTGGACTGACCTTGTGAGGACTGTTAATGATATTAGCCAACAGGACAGGACCTATGACCAGGTTCGGCACTGAGCCACAGACATGGTCAATGCCGCATGCCAAAGGGAAACTGCTGTTGCCAGGGATCCTGCTGCCATATAACATTATGTGCAGTAGTGTCATGCCATGGAAGTTGTTGTGAGCCACAACAGATATTGTATGTGTCGTGTCAGGAGTACACATCAAACATTGTGTATCTTTGTTGCCTGATAGTACACTGTTGGTAGTGTGACAGAATGACATGTGTGTCATGGAGCTGTGTATGTTTTTGTCCCAGGAGTCTAAGGACGGCAAGGCAACACAACAGAAATATGACATCAACAAGGTATGCCAGTATATGTGCATGGCTCCCTACATGCATATGTGTAGAACATTGTGTTATGGATAATGTGGACAGTCAGCATCATCATGCTTTCATACCCTGTGACATAATCTACTACACAAACCTCCAATACTCTCCACCGAACACCACAAAAAGAACTCCAAAGACCTCCGCTGGCTATACCATGAAGAGCTAGTACTTTTTGTAACAATTGGGCAATTATGCAATTATTCAATTAATTTATTACCCAAAAAATGTATTTAAGGCAATTGTTTATAGCAAATGATGGATTCTGATGAAGTCTAGATGTTGTAGATGAAAGCGCGCTCAATCCCATTCTTGTTTTTGTAGCTGTGTTAGCTTTGTACGTTTAATTAATTCTTTTTACTAACTGTACATTGGATTTCTACGTGTTCGTGGATTTGTGCAACTGAACTAACCATTATCGTTTTGGGTATTTTTCCCTATTTGGTTTGGACATAATCTACTACCCTTGATACATGTCACCTGGTTAGTCTGAACGTAAAACTTCAATTATGATTATCTAGAGGAGGGCAATTTAGGGCCACCGTTTAGTCACAGGGCCATAAAATGCATAGGGATAGGGCACATGAACATGTCTCTAGTGCTGTCAAAGGACATATTTACATGCACAAGTTGGATGCTGGGAGAGTAGAACTCCTGCCTATCTAGTATTACACACTCCAGCTTGCAATACTTATCACAGGTGCCATGCTGTTTATTTACTACTACACTCTCAGCCAATGCTCTTAAAGTGGATGACATCAGCAGGCCTTGTAATAGAGGCCACTGTTGAGGTCAGCAGCTAGTCAGTGGGTGTAAAATGCATAATCATTGTGCAGAGATAGCCCATAGGGGCTTGCTTGAAGTACTACAAGAGGATATATTCACGCACACACACACACACACACACACACACACACACACACACACACACACACACACACACACACACACACACACACACACGTGGATGCTGAGTGATCAGAACCCCTACATATCTAGTATAACACACTATAGCTCAGTACACTTATTGCATACACCACACTGTTTACCTGCAAATACACTCTCAGCCAGTGCTCTTAAGGTGGAGGTTATCAACAGGCTTTGTAACAGAAGCCACTGTTGAGGCCAGCAGGTAGTCAGTGAGTGCAAAATGCATAGTCATTACACAGACAGGCCCCATAGTGGCTTGTCTGAAGTGTTGCAAGGGGATATATTCACACACAGAGAGTTAGATGCTGTGAAATTAGAGCCCCTACTTATCTAGTATCGCACACTACAGCTCACTGTACTTTTCACATGCACCACTCTGTTTATCTGCTGTTGTATTGTCAGCCAGTACATGTAAGGTGGATGATATCAGCAGACTTTGTAAAAGAAGCCACTTTTGAGGCCAGCAGCTAGTCAGTGGGCAGAAATTGCATAGCCATTGCACAGTGAGAGCCCATAGGGGCTTGTCTGAAGTGCTGCAAGGGGATATATTCACACACACAGAGGTGGATGCTGTGAGATTAAAATTCCTACTTAACTAGCATTACACACTACAGTTCACAGTGCCTACCACATGTGCCACAGGTTATGTCTGTTGTATATGTTGATGCAGGCACAGTACTTGTGGAGTATGCTAAGTGCTTTGTGATAGACAGCATGTGTGGTCTGCAGAGTGATACTGCTTGGTACTGTTCTGTATCTAGTGTCCTAGTGGTGTGATACCTGGTTATATCCCTGCTATGTGTGTACACCTATCCGTTTGGCCATATGTGGCTGTTTGCAGTTTGATAGGCAGATATGTAGGCAGGAACAATATAGCCTGTCCAAGGAGTGCATTGCACCCATTGTACATTACACCACCTACATACCTATGTCTGTCTGCAGGGTGACAGGCCACAGGTTCAGGGGTCTGTGGTTGAGTGGATTATGTACTGTTGCGTTCTTGGTCTGGTGCCATCAGATGGCTGTTGTGAAGTGTATGTGCAGATAACTCCAGCAGTCTGGGGTATGTGGGAAGATTCATACATCCCCGCCCATATCTATATCAATGTCTATAACAGGGCTGTCTCCTTCAATGTAGTTGTGTGTATCAGTAATGTAAATGTGTTCTATAGATGTATGTGCGGAGTCTATCTATCATTGTACTTTATACAGCTATCTCTATATATCTTGTTATCATATATATATATATATATATATATATATATATGTGTGTGTGTGTGTGTGTGTGTGTGTGTGTGTGTGTGTGTGCAGCATACGGATAGAGACACTAATCAAACATGAGGGGGATTGGGAGAGACAGATATATATACGTAGCTGCATGTCTGTACAGACATACAGTATGTACATATAGCAGTTATTTGGGCAGATGACGCAACAGACATAGACTCAAGTTAACTAAGTGTAGGAGCATGCCTAATATGACTGTCACCACTTACCAGGTGACTGCAGGCTAGACCTACCTGTACTCCAGTCTGGGATTTTGTGTCTGCAGCCAATTGGTTGCTGGACCTGTTTCCACAGTTCAGCAACTCTCTGATATTTTCTCCATTGCATTCCCCAGCTGTTTGCTGAATGTAATATGTGACCTATACCTATCAATTGTACAGATTGAAATGGAATGTGTAGAGTTTTGCATAATATTTTTGGTATGTTTTACACAACATTGTGATTTTTCTGGCTCACTGGGGCAAAACATTATAGATTGATGTTAGGATATGATGACAGACATTTGAGTTTCTCACTCCATACACAGCAGGAGAGTCATGTTAATGCAAGACCTGTTATTCTACCAAGTTTCCACATTTGTCTGGCCAGTAACTGATCCTTCTCCTTATATTTGGGCATTTGCCCCACTATTGTTTATGGCTTTGTCCAGATTCCCTGCTCTAAGAGGTTGAGAGGTCTGATGCAACTGGGGTAAATACTGTAAAACCACACACAGGGTGACAGTCTTTATACCTCTCACTGTACATGATTATGCAGACTGTCCAGCATTCCACCTCATTTGTCTGCTCTGCTTCTCATACAGTTGTGTTTATCCATACATATACTACAAAAAAATGCTGTCCACTGAATTGTTGCATGTACTGTGACACAGTTATGTGCTGGCCTTTACATACTAAGGCTCATCTGATCTGTTGCAACCTACTGTTATATTATCTACCTTCTAGGTTACTCAGAGCATGTATTATGTCTGTAGATTTAGACCTCAGCCCCACCATTTCATTTTCTCTGACTGTGTCCAGCTTCCTTGCAGTAACAGATTACGGTGTTATGACAGTCTGTGGGACTCCTATCATACGAGTAACTCACATGCAAAAGTTGTAGGTGCAGCCAGCTTTGAACCATCAACCATGTTAATATCCGTAGCCCAGTGAGCAATACCAGCCTCCACAAAGTGAGGTTTAACTCCCAACACTATCAACAGCACACAGACATACACTGTGACCCTCTGCATTTTGTGGAAAATACATATAGCCAGGTTCATTGTGACAGCCCTGGAATTGTGTGGTCTGCTGATATATCCTTGCAAACATACTGTTACTGCAGTTATATGGGAACACTGATGCGTTGGGGGTAGTGGACTGTGGCATTGGCAGTCATGCATCTGCCCTATGACCCCACTATTCGGCATTTCCCTTGAATAATGCAGTAGGGTTTCCAGCCATGTGGTCTAATGCATATTATGGGGCACCCAGTATTGGACAGAGTACCTGTTGTCCCAAATAGCTGTTAGTTTTGTGCAAGCAGCCCAGTAGTGCGCTCTATTTCACTGCAGCCAAGCAGCAGGTCCATATATCTGCTATCATAATCTTTTACTCCCTACATTTCTTGTATAGGATAGTGACTTATCCTGCGAACACAGCGGATGAGAGGCCTATGTTTCAGGGCTGACTCTGTCTGATGCATGCAGTACACAGCCAATACATGGTTAGGTACAGGTTGTGTGGTCTGGCTGGCATCCTTTTTACTATGTATGCGAGACGGAGTATGTTGTCAGTCCCTAAGACCCTAAGTTGTCAGAGCATGTGCTATGCATTGTCTCTTTGCCAAGGCCTAGGCATACTGAGCATGCCTACTTCTGCCTACAGGAACAGCCTCAGGGATTTCCCCCTCCAAGTCCCGCTGTGAGTGTGGCTGTGGGGACCTAGGCACTGGTGGGTAGCTGTGTATCCCTTCCCTCTGATGATCCTGCTGCAGCTGTTTCCACAGGATCATATTGTGTACATGGCACATACTGTGAACATCTGTGCATATATAGGGGGAGAGTACTGCAAGGCTCCACCAGATATATCTAGGCACTGTAATAGTGACTTGTGCAGCCCAAACACAAGCTCTGTGATGTTCCTAATTTGTGGGTATGCCTCATTGTGGTGTTCTTCGGTGGGTGGATGTGCATTTCTGATAGATGTCATCATTAATGGTTCCAGTGTGTAGCCAACATCCTCTAGTAGATGTCCGTATGGGATGTCCCCCATGGCAAACATCTGGTACAGCTGTGATGCATGCCAGATATGGGAGTCATGATAATTGCCAGGGCTCCCAGCACACATTCATGATAATGCCCTGGGCATTACGCATGACCTGGCTGTTGATGGAGTGATACCCTTGCAGTTGATGTAGACTCTACCCTTCTCACTAGGTGGTGCTTTGATGTGTACATGAGTGCAGTATATGGCACCCAGTACCTCAGGGTAGTGTGCTACATGGTAGAAGAGTCACATACTGCTAGCCCTCTGCTTAGGGGTGTGGGGTAAATAAATGTGCTCACTGGCATGTGTTAGCATGGCATCCAGGTTCAGGTGGAGTACGGTGGATGCTGATGCCTGTGAGACTCCCATCATGACTCCAGTTGGTCTTTGGAAAGTACCTGCAGTTAGTATCGTAAAGGCTACACATACCTTTATTTCCACTGAGATGGGTTCCCCTCTGTTGGCTCTGGGTCTGAGTTGAGGTTGGCACAGCTCAGTGAGTTCTTGTAGTATGTCCCTGTCCACCATGTAGCGCTCTACAATCTCTGACTCATGTAGCTCCTGGAAGGTTACCCTTGGCCTGAACACTCTTCTCCTTCTCAGAATGAGCTGTGGTGATTACTCCTTACTGATAAGCAGAGTTGATCCACTGCTTATCAGTAAGGAATAATCACCATTGTTCATTCTTAAAAAAAAAAAAAAAAAATCATATATAATATAGAGTCACATTTTCAGCTCTCAGAATCAGGTGTTACCAGTGAAACTGCAGAGCATATCCCCTAAAACTGGAACATACTCTCTAATTCCTTTTTTTGAAAATTCTGACCATCCCTATAGCTTGCTAATCAAAACATACTCTCTCCACATTCCTTATGACACTAAAAAGGCATGGTAACCATTACATGCCAACAATCTCTATTTATTCTGCAATCTTTACAGATTTCATCCATTGCAGGACCATCTCACAATACAACTGTTAAAAATACAGTACTGACCTTACTAACAGAGAGGGACCCCTTCTTATCAGGTGCACCTGCCTCAGCCTTCTCAGAGGCAAACAGTGTAGATGGAATCAGGATTTCTTCAATGTACTCATCATTGTTAGAGAACAACAGGGACAATGTCATGACATGAGAGCCAGATCCAGCACTAGTTGATGTAGGCAGTTGCCTAGGACCCTGTGGCTACAGGGGCCCACTCTGGCCATGAGGCTTCAATATAAAAAAAAAAAAAGAAATCTTCTCCCTTTAAGAAGGACCACATATACATTGCTTGGATGCAAGCAATATGGATTTAAACCCATTCCTCAGTTGCGAGTGGAATTTAAACAAGCCTTTCCATTTATAGAGAAGGTAAGTACATGAGTGCATGTGTGTGTGTGTGTGTGTGTGTGTGTGTGTGTCTGTGTGCGTATAATTTAAACTAGCAGTTCCAATGTTTCTGTATGAGAGAAAAAGTGTGTTTGCATATATATGTGTATGTGTGCATGTCATTTAAACTAGCCATTCTGTTTGTATTAGAGATAGTGTGTGTGTATTGCTGTATGAGAGAGTAGGTGTGTGTGTGTGTGTGTGTGTTGCTGTGTGAAAGTAGAGAGAAGATGGGTGTGTGTGTGTGTGTGTGTGTGTGTGTGTGTGTGTGTGTGTGTGTGTGTGTGTGTGTGTGTGTGAGTGTGTGTGTGTGTGTTTAACATTCCTCTGAACTCTCCATATTTAGCCTCATAATCTTAGTCTGTTTCTCATAAAATTTGTGGTTTTCTGGCAAATAACAGGATTAAAATAATTAAATAAGTATATATAATATATATATATATATATATATATATATATATATATATATATATATATATATATATATATATATATATATATATATATATATATATATAGATATATAGATAGATAGATAGATAGTTTCAGGCTTCACATCCTTCAGAAAATACATGCTAACACAAATCCTGGTACTCATGAACTTTCTAAATTAAAAAGAGGAATATTTAAAATCTATCCCTAGTTTTTGGGCTATTGTTTCCTCATTATTTTAAGCTTTGTCAAGATTTTTTGCACTAAGAGGTTGAGAGCGTCTATATACCGGTAAGCAAAAAAAATGGAAAATCAGTGCAGAAAAACAGCCAGTAAACAAACCAAAAGGCAGCTGAGATATAGAACCAAGTTTATTGTAGGTCACAAAATCCACAAAACGCAAAACAGTCACACAGGGTTTTTCGTCAAATACAACAGACTTCATCAGACAAGAACCTGTTTAACCTCTGAACCCATAATAACCTCTCACGCCTTTGTAGTTGACTTTGAAGCGTAAGACGGTCCAAGCTACTACCGCGAGATATGTAACTTCGTGTAATTCGGTTCCGTGTTTGACACAACAAAGGTGTGAGAAGTTATTATGGGTTCAGAGGTTAAACAGGTTCTTATCTGATGAAATCTGTTGTATTTGACGAAAAACTCTGTGTGACTGTTTCGCGTTTTACGCTTTGTGGATTTTGTGACCCACAAAAAACTTGGTTCTATATCTCAGCTGCCTGGTGCTCGACTCTTCCTCTACTCAGTGCTTTTGGTTTGTTTACTAGCGTCCATATACCTCTCAGCTGTCCAGATTGTTGCAGAATGTCCCGATAATGCCATTTTAATGAATGTGAGCTTCAAGGGCAGAGAAGTTTACTGCTTATGATGAGTCTGTTTTCTTTATGAGACTGTATTGTTTGTTTAGTAAATGGCTATCAGTGTTTGTGCCATTCTCCTCTGGCTCCTTCTCTGTTTCTAAGGTTATTAGCAGAGAGTGGCAAGAGTTGGGATCAAACCCATTAACCAGCTGGAAACATGAAGTGTTTTACCTGGTCTGCAGGTCTGCTGCCTAGGGTAGCTTAAAGTACATACTGCCCAAACAGATGTTCTTATGCAGAATATGTTATCAAGCATCTGACGGAGTATGCTTGCATTGCTATAAGTTGCTTGGTAGATCAGAACATGTGTCTTATTTCATGTGTTTTATGATTAGTCAACGTGCACCGCCACTTGTTAGTAATGAAGTGGACCAGGCCACAGCCTCCCTATTGTACACATGATCTGGCACTGGTTGTTTAATACTACCCCAATCAATTGGCCCTTCCTGTGTTTAGGCGACTAGTCAAATCTAGTTTATCTGGTTCATAGTGAGAGTACTATCACTGTGACAGAGAGCTTGTTAGTCCCCTCAAGTAAAGTTGCCTTCCCAGTCACAAGAAATAGTTCATTGCCAGGGACTAGTCTAACTTATGCCTGCCACTTGACTGCTAAAATAATATGAACTCATCTTCAGTGCTAGTTAGTCAAACACATGAACTGCTAGACTGAAAAGATAGGAATAGCTGCAGAGAGGTAAAAGAAATATCTTTGCTAAACAACTTATCCACAAAATGAGCACTGACTTTGTTTAATTTGCTTCCTCAGATAAGACAATAAAATGTGCATTCATTCTCACTGATGTAACTGTAAAACATTTATCACAAAGCTTATCTGAAAAGATGAATCAGCAGTCCCCATTAAAACAAAGAAGGCCTCATGAAATAAATTCTGGGAAACATATAATTATTTCCCATCCAAAAGGGTACTGTGGCCTTTTTTATTCTGCAATAATTATTGCCATTGCATAGTGAATTATTAATACAGCAACTTTAAAAAAAAACACATAAAGGGATTTTGACATTTTAAGAGTATAAACAATCAGGATCCATTGGTGTTTATTCCATAGCATAGATGGATCAAGAAATGGATCATGGTCAAATGGGGCCCTAGGCAGGGTAATGGACCAGAACCCCCACCCCCCACCCCCACACACACACACACACACACTCATTCTAGTATTCTGTTACATGGCTATCTCTCAACATTTGCCATAAACACTGTTCAAACCTGTCAGTGTGCACAACATTTTTTTATCACAGCTGTTAAAGAAATTTGATTTAAGACCTTTACTTCAAATTTTATAGTACAAATACTGATGGCCTTTTACTAAACAAAATAGCCTCACATTAAAAACAGACTTAGCATGAGCAACAGTAAACCTCCCTTTAATTGAAAACCACATTCATTGAAAATGGATCTGACCAGCTGTGGATTATGTGTGCATTTATATCCACTGGTAATCCCCAAACCCAGTAATTATAGTTATGTTGTTGGCTGCATCCTTTTCAGATGCCTGTGTCAAAAATTTAATAACATTAATAATGACCAAAGTCACATATTCCAAATTTGCTTCATGCAAGCACACAGTAGACAAAGTATTCCAACATAATGCACACACATGCACAATAGCCGTACAAAGCCAAATTAAAGGCTGGTAAAAATGACTAGATGATACAAGCATAAGGTAGTTTCCGACATACAGAGACCCCCACCAGAAGTTTTAACCACTTTGTTGATGTGCACACCCATTACTTTTATGAAGAAATAGATTACATGTACTTTACTGCTAGCTTTGGATGAGCTACATTGAATAAAGATCATCAGCATTGTAGCATAAGATCCAGATATGTATAGCACAGTTTAAACAGAAGAATACTTAAGAGAGTATAAGACTTATCAACCATCTGATAATACATGCTGATTCAATATGCACAATCTGTGCTGAAGTAAAAGTCATCTGAATAATTTCACCATAAACAGAAATATCACTAGTGTAGAGGTTGCTGCTTTCATTGCTAATGCAGTGCCTGCTGCCCCTGAAAAACAAATTGTATTGGTGTGTTGGTGGTATTGCCATAACATTTATTGAATTTGATCAACTATGTAAATGTGAATGACTGGCAAGCAATAACAAGTTTCATAGTTAATAGGCTTGCAATCCAGGAGACCAGTAAAGAGCCTCACTTAAATTCCAAATTGCTCCAAAGCACTGTCTGCTTAAGTGACTTGCTCAAACAGTAGGTAAATGAAGGTGGAAAGATTCAAACCCCGTGCCTTTCCCAAAGGAAGCAGTTTGTTAACAAGTCAGAGCTTTATTCCACTGTGTTAACTGCCAAAGTAACAATTTTTAACTAACAGATAAAATCCTTTACAATCAGATATTGTAGAATAATACAAAAATATGCAACAGTGACTATGTAATGGATGATGAAGATAAGACAGTTCTGATATTTACTTCAAATAATGAGGACTATAAGGTGTACTATCAAACTCGTGAATGACAGAATGAATTCTTGTCATTTGCATGAATCAAAACACCAAAAAATACAGAGGAAGAAAGTCAGTATGTTGACTTTAATGCCGATTATTTGAATTCTGCATTATACAACATATGCCTTTCCCTGCACCTTTCAGAACAGCAGCGGACCGGACGTTGTAGTTTTCAGCAGTACATATATACTGCACAACACAGAAGTACCCATTTTTGCAGGGGGGCTTCACCCCCTCACACCCCCTGCAAATTATATATTCCAACTCTGAGATCACACTACAGTAGGAAAAAAGGGCAAATTTCCGGATCCATACTGTACTGCGATCTCTAGTCCTAAGGTCAATCACATATGTGTGAATGTACAGTGCATTCACTGAACCAGCAACTCGAATGCATGTAGGTCAGCAACACAGAAGTCAGACAACTGTTATTCAATATTCCATGTTCACTGAACCTACACTCATCATTTGATAGTAAAAGGACTATATGACTAGACAAATTTCAACTCCTTTGCAGTTCGTGAAGGCCATAAAAAAGGTACTACAAAGAATTTATTACTAAAATTAAACTTGTTGGGCTACTAAAATATATCATGTTAGACTACATTACATAATTCAGGCCTATAAATGAATTCATTAATTATTTGGTGCAATGAATAAAGCAAAATGATTTAAGACAATGTAAATGCTGCAGCAGCTTTCATTCAACAACCTACAAGTCATGCAAAATGAGAAATATTACTGCATTGAACATACTGTTTTTTTTGGGGGGGGCTTACATACTTGCATGACACACCCATCCCATTTTTACCACCCTATGTCTTTTCTGTCATTAAGAATAGCTGTCCCATCTGACATCACTCAGTAAAGGTCCGACCTACTTGAAGAATGGCTAATAATGCTGAATTGTTGCAGCATACACATCCAGAGTCAACACAGCTGGATGGAGGCCTATATAGGGTAATGAATAGGCCATGCCAGTCATATTTATCCCATTACTTAAATGTCTCTCCCCAGTTACCATAAACATTGCTCAAACCTGTCAGTGAGCATTTTCTTTTCTCTTTTACTTTTATAATTATCTGGGATTTGGATTTCATTTAAAGCTTTTATTTCAAATGTTTTAGAAGAAATACTCACCAACATTTTCTATACAAAACAAAACACTCTCACATTGAAAACAGACTTTAAATGAGGAAACAACTCTCTTTAAACTCACATTTAGTGAAAATGCATCTGGCAATCCTTTAAACTACAAGGAACATGGTGAGATTCATACTCAAAGTATCTTATAGTCAAGTGCTAATTACCAAGTCAGTGAAGGGTGCAGGAATTTGAAAGACAAATGTGTAAGTCTATCATAAAATTTCCAGTTGCCTGGTACACTGCCCAGTTAAGTGATTTGCTCAAAAACAGGGCAGGGCATAAATATGATATGAGCATTCAAAATATTCTGTAAAACAGGAAACAAGTAAGAGCAGAGTACTCTAAATCACTTAAAAAGTTAAATAACAGGTTTTGAATTAACATGCATTCTATGAACCATATAACTATGGAACTCTATGACTGACTTTGACAGACTGTAATCCTCAGCAATTCACAACAAAAGAAATTAAAAAAAGAAGTTAAATGAGACCTGGCAGTTGGTGTGGGGGTTTAAGACTCTTACCTCCCATAACTAAGCCGCCTGTGTGACACCGAGTAAGTCACATAATTGGAAAGTGCTCCTTAGTGGGGCATCTTACTTGTGCGCACACACACATGCACATGCACACACACACACACACACACACACACACACACACACACACACACACACACACACACACACACACACACACACACATGCACTTCATTAATACACGCCCATTGTCTCTCAAGTTCAAGTGTGCTGCAATACAAACCTTTTTGGTCATTTCCTAATTTAATTTTACATGTCTGAGGAAGTTCTACTTAGGAACAAAAAATGCAGTGAGACTGTTAAGCGTTTAGTGTTATTGCATATATGTGAGTATTTTATACTTTGGATGCTTTAATAAAGTGTTTCCCCATATTGGTGATCTTCATGTGTCCCCCTTCATTGCTGTGCTTTGTGGAGGTATTTTTGAGGAGTTTTTCTTTTTGTTGGCACTGTTGTCTTCTGCATTTTCTTGTTTTTTTTTTCATTTCCTAATTTAACCATGCACTGCAAAAATATAAATGTGCAAAGTAAATAAAGTAAAGAGTGGACTTTCCAATCTCACATCAAATAGCATACTGAGTAGAAAGAGCATGCATGCTGGAAAGGACAAATTATTTATTTATTATTATTTAACATTTCTTTTTGCCGGGAAAGTCTGACTGGGTCAGAAACCCATTTTCAGTGGACGCCTGGAGAGAAAAGCTTCAAATGATACCTGAAAGTTAAGACAGTTTACATGAAGAAAACAAAAAGCAAGTATTAAAGCATACATTATTATTAATTGAATACTAAATAAGTACAGAGAGGTAGATGCAATAATAAATACAAAATAAGTACAAAGAGGTAGGTAAAATAATAACACATACTAAATTAAAGTGAAGTGGCAGATTGCAAATTATTTTTATATATACATCAGGTAGGAGTAAGGTAAAGAATGAGGATCAGAACATTAGATCCAAGTAGATGCTTAATTAGAAGGATGGGAAAGTTAAGGGTGTAGAAATATGGAAAGTCTGTTAGTCTAATATGCTAGTGGTTAGTAGATGAAATTACTGTTTTAAGGATAGAAAGGAAAGCCCCTGGAGAGGCAATGGAGTTCACCTGTTAGGGAAATAGCACGGGCAGGTCTGATGACATAGAAAAAAAAATTAAGGTGTGTTTGAAGTTATTAAAGCTCTCAGTGGCAGTAATGTCTGTTGGTAAAGAGTTCCAGGGCAAATTAATATTGTGCCTTGTGTGCACATGCTCCTGTCTCATTTGCATGCATGCATGCTAAGCAGGAGATTGCAAAAGAAGACTTAAAAATACTTTTTTTTAAAGTAATGTTACATGGCTGGTCCTCAAAGCCAGCACCTGGCTTTACGCAGCTGCATAGGAAGCCTTGTGTTGCATCTGGCCCTGGATGGAAGCATTACAAGAAAGAAAGGGAGTGAGTTGTCACTGTCACACCACAAATACCAGAGGTGGGAAGAGATTGCAAACTGGCAGAAGTCACCTGATAAAAGGCTTGGCAGTGCATCTTCTGCATTTTCATACTCAGCAAAATTCTACTAAGAAATGTATAGGAAATAAAACTTGAAATTATGGGTAAATAGAAACACACGAAGTTGTGGCATGTGGTACAAAAGTGGCACTGTTTGAAGAGTGCATGATTAGAAGAGGGACTGATCACTCACTATAAGCAGTAGAACATTGACAATAATCCTTTTTTGACATTCTGCATAAGGAAGAAGCTAGCATAGTGCGTTTTCTACACATTAGCAAAAGCAATGTATCAAAAGTACTGGTAATTATGTAAGCAGCTGCAATCTCATATTAGCTCAATTGGCAGCCAGTGTAAGGAACTCTAACAAGGAGCTGTTATAGCTAGGTTAGTAAAAGATATTTATAAATCTGCTGCAATCAGCTATTAAATATGCATATTAACTCTTCATTGATCTCAAAACTACTTTTTTTGCTGTTGTTGTCATTCTGCTGTAACTGAAGTCTTGTTTTAGGATAGCGCAAAAGGAAGGTGTTTATACACTGTTGCAAACTGACGGTATTGTGGTAACAGGAAATAATAAGTCTTGGCTAGGCTAGAGATGACTCCCTCCATACCTGCTTCTCAACATTTTCTCTGAGAAGTGTCAGAAGGAGACATTATGGAATTATTCAAGATGTCTATCACTTCATGATCTTGCACTAAGTCCAGTAGTGTAAGCATTGCAAGGATCTTTCAAGTCGGTATTAATTACCAAATGTCTATGCAAAAATGAGCTCTTTACATCTCTGACTATTTGAATTAGAAGGCTATAGAACAGAGCAATTTCAAACAGAGTTCGGCCATGTTATGAGTTAAACTATAGAGTGCACTGCAGTGTCTCCTCTGCTGTTGTGGAATGCTGAGACTTCTTTCTTTTTTCTTTCTTTCTTAGTTATTTCACCATAACTTTAGTGGCCTCCTCTATTTTTTCCTTCCTTGTCTTAACTGATGAATTTATTAGGCATTGCCAGAAATTATTTGTTACAAACCTTGAGATCATCTTCTCAGAGAAAAAGGTGCCAATTATGTTAACAGTTTTATACAATGTATTTGTGGGAGTTTGTGATATAAGACTTCCACTTAGCTATTATGGTACTGAAATGCACCCTCAATTGACAAAGCTTTTTGGAATAGACAACACTGTCCAGTGTCCTCCTAGTTTCATAACAATTAGATCACTTTCACTACTGTTTACTTGACTTCTTTTATTGTGCATCTGATGAAATAATGTTGTTTAAGTATGAGATGCATACCTGACATATAAGGTGCAATGAAGGGTAATTAATTTCATTGTATCAATGATGAAAGAATGCAGTTTAGAAATATTGCAGTTTACTTATGGGTTTTTAATGACGCTTAGTTTCAGACTAAGTCAGACATTCAATTTTTTTTAACAGTCATTTTATATGC
>NC_056729.1:192667908-192767908 GCF_019279795.1 Protopterus annectens | reverse complement strand
AGCATACAATACTACTAGATCCTGGCAAGTAATTGTCATAGTGCATTCTTACACAGCTAAGGAACGGCAGCTTAACAATATCTGCTTGCTTCATGGTCTGCATACTGATGGCTCAAGCATCTGTGCTTATCAGGATTATTCTAAGGACTTTTCCTGAGAAAAAATGTGTATGCAGAAGTAAGCACGTACTGAAGGCATAGGGCCCTGGTGCCTTGGATAACCTATCCTGTAGACCTGGTGATGGTGATGGATGATCAAAGGAAACAGTTCTCTAGCTTGGCTAAAGCCCAGTACTTTCCCCATCAACTGCAGGTCTCTGAGATTTCTCCTGCATTTGCCTCATAGCATGATACTGGAAGTACTGAAGTGCACAGGCTTGACAAAGTACATTATCTTCCTTCCCTTTATAGCAGGGTATGGATTGACAGATGAATCATCATAGAGGGAGAGAGCAATGAAGAAATGAAAGTTGAAGAGGTCATGTCATCCAACAAAAGAAATAGTGATAAACTGGGGAACAGGGTTGCTTCTTTGGATGCCAGGCATGTAGTCTACTTCCTGTGACAATCAAGAAACCCCCACAGCCACATGACAAGGGTTCTGTAGCTCAACATTAAAAGAAAAGTTATGGGATTGCCTCATTCATCACTGAGTACAGTGGAATATGCTCAGTTGGTGGCATCCTGTGGGGATATGGTATTATGACAGAAGTTACAGTATAAGTACAATATAAGGTGATAACAAGCTGTAGAGTGATGAGTGATTCTAAGAAGGATAAAAGACAGTTTAGTTCTTTGGAAATAAGCCTAAGTCAATTAAGGGATGGATAAACCATTTCTACTACTGGATTAATTGGAGTGGTGAACATTTGTTCTGGTCATATTACTTGGACAAAACATAGGCCAGATTCCAAAAGAGTTGCCCTCATTGTAAGTCTGCCCTGATTCTGAATGACTTGCTCTCAGGTTACGTGACTTACTTTAGTGTAAGGCCAAACTATAAGTAGACTTGCCATAGGAGCCAGACTCCAAAACATCTGCTCGTAGTCTGCTGTCAGTGCAAGTGGTCACTTACACTGAGAGCAAGTCTTTTGGAATGGGGGCCATAAGGTTAAAGAGGTACAGTTTATTGTACACTTGGTGGGGAGTCAGTAGTCTTCCATAGGGCTTTCAAGTTGTTTAGTGTTTTGTAGTGTTTGACAAGTTTTTTATTAATTGTTATGCTTTTGTTGATGTTGAAATGTTACTGGCCTTATTGCAAGTTTGGCTCTCTTTGTCACAAAATACTGCAATGTATTAAGCTACCAATGCTGTCTTCCTATTATGCTATTGTGTGTGTGTGTGTTGGGGGGGGAGAGTGAAGAGATTAACTGCATTCAAATGATGGGTCTAGGTAGAGTATTTATTTATACTATGGGCCAAATCTTCTGTTAGAGTTGGAACAGTTTCATTACCCATGTACTCTTCCAGAAACACTGATGATCACAGCTCCAAGTAATATTTCCACTCTGAGGGTTAGTTGTAGATCTGATATAGATCTAAGGGTCTTGATAGATCTAGCTCAGAAGACCATCTGATGATGGGTTGTATCTCTGGGGGAGGGGGCTGAATATTGTACAGTGGAATGTATGAGGTATTTACCATATAATTAAAGGGGTATAAAAACAAGGATTAAGAGGTTAAAGGCTTATATATTTTGCAGGAAGATATATGGAAATGTAGGGAGCAAAAATAAAACTGGGGGATTGGAATGTTGTTGGTTGTAGTACACTGAAAGTGGGTGGTAAGAGAGGTACAATTATTATTATAGTCAAAAAGACCTTAGCTGTCTCTGAATTGGTCTCTATGGAAGACCAGGGGATAGATGGGTGTTAGTACAATTAGAAGGGCAAGACTGAAAAATAGGGTTACTAATAGTTCCTCTGCTGATGATCCTGACTTTTTCATAAATTGTTATGAACAATGATACAAAATACCCCCTTGATAAGATATGGAACTTATTGTTTGAGAGTGGAGATTTTAATATGATAATAATGTGATAATACACTGTAACTGGGAACGGAAAATTGTTTGTAGAAAAATAAATATTAAATCTTTGGAAGTGGTTAGTAAATGGCAGGCAGAGGAAGGTTAGGTGCAGAGGTGCCCGAAGCTTTTGAAGACTGGGGGGGAGGTTGGAGGGTGACAGGGGCACTTAGTAATCTAAAAATGGCATTTTTTTAAAACTATTTGCTACCACAACATAGGTTCACTTGGAGGACATTTTAAGCTTAACCAATTTCCATTTTGGTGCTTGAATTAACATTTCCTGATTGGTCTTACCTATCCCATGGCTGATAATTGTATATTATGCATAGTGAGAATAAATGTGATGACACTGTAGATAAGTAGATAATTTGAGGGGACCCATGTAAGGGATGCAGTATTTAGGAACTGCCTCTATCCATTAGTGGCATGAGGGGTAATCCTGGAGTACATTTTCTATTACCCATCCTTAGATCTCAGTTGCATTTGAATATGGACAGGGATGAGCTTTGTTTTACTTGAATGGATAGTCTGTTCTGGATATATATCCATCTCTCTACAACATTCAGTTTAGATAGCTGGACTGAGTATTTTTGATGCCATTTGGCTTGCTGATGTTCAGTAGGTCCATATGTATTAGGTCAGATGATGCCTTGTATGCCAGACACCTCACCTCTAAGCACTCTGTAGGATACTGAGTATAGTGATAAATCTTTGAGGTGGTCCATGCAAGACCTGCTGTTTAGGACTTGTATCCTTTTAGTTAGGTATCTCTGTGGGTATTCCAATTGTTGCATGGGCCTGGACAGATACATGCCAAAGTGGGCATTATACAAAATGATTGACCTAATGAGGCCTTTGTAAAGGGGGACAATAACATCTTTAGATCTAATCACAATCAATTTGTTTATAAGCCGTGCAATATAGAAAGACTTTCTTATGACTCTGGGCACATGTTGATCAAAAGTTAGGTCCCTGCACACACAAGTTCTCAAATGCCAAACAACTGGGTCAGTTCTCAGGGGGCATTGTCAATTTGGCAGTTCCCTGGAGTAGATGACTTCCCAAAGGATACGATAATGTATTTCTTGGAGTTTAGTTTCAATTCATGATTCTGGCACCAGTTATTGTTTGGGGCAAGCCTTCCTGCATGATGGTTAAGTCATTTGGGGATTCAATAACTGCTCTTAGCTTCCAGTCATCTCAAACTTAGTCGGCCAAAGCCCTTTGGTATTTCCTTTTTACTTTTGAGATGTATATGCCAAACATAAAAACTCTCAGCACCGAACCCTGGGGGACACCATTGGTGAATGGTCTCTTCCCCTATTTTGATCTCCTGCATCCTGTGAGCAAGCATACATGTATACATTCTTTGATTCACCTTCCTGATTGTATTAAATTATATTTCTTGTATAATACAGCACCACTTGTTAGAATGTGTTTTAAATTTGTAGTATGGAACAGTGTTCTACTGAGCAATGAAACAAAATGTATGAACCAATAATTACAAAGATACTCATTTCAGAAAATTTCAACCACAAAAGGCCACGCAAACTTCTGTCATTACAAACCACCAGTATCAGTAAATATGCAAAAATCTCTGCAGAAATAAGTCATCTAAATAATTCCACATTAAAGGGATCTGTAACTAATGAAGAGGTTGCTGCTAGCAAACTTTATATTTCATTGTTTCATTTATAAATAAAGTGCCTGTTGCCCTTGAAGAATAAATTGGCTATGCTATATTAAAAAATGATAAGCTAGCAATTTTGCAATGGGGAATGGATGGCAAACTGATGGTGGGTTCATAGTTACTAAGTAGCTCTGTCAAAGGAGGACATTAATAGGACTGCAGCTTCCACTCCCATTAAAGTACAACACAGTCCAGTATCAGCGATTCATCTGCATACTGTGGGAGTAGAAACCACAGTCTTCTGCATCAAAAGCAAGTATATTACCTGTTGTGCTACTAACAATGCAAACAACTCAGCATAAGTAACATTAAACTTCTCTTCCCCTGAAGCTCTCAGCTCCTTGTAAAAAACACATGACAATCAACTAAATCTCTCAAATTTGCAGCACAAGAAATCTGGAAAAGGCCAAAATTTATTTGGGAGGCAAAGGCCTAAAACCAGTGACACATTTTTAATATTGCTTGTATAATCTTAGAAAGTTGCTAAAATAAAGTGTTTTGTGTTACCATGTGTTTCCTAAAAGACAGGACGACTGAAACTTAAAGAGCAATCATTATTTAGTGAATTGAGTTCTCACTGATTTGCCAGAAAAACACAAATTTTAAAAGGAACAGACCAAAAGTATGAGCCAAATATTCTGTGAAAATCTGGACAGTGGAGAGCTATGGAATCAACTCCCTGAATCCCAAGTGGTGGTATGGGTAGAGAATTCAGGCTCTTGTTTGAGACCTGAGGAACACTAACCACTGGCCACCAGGTATACCTAACTGGGGCATTTTAAACACACACACACACACACACACACACACACACACACACATGTGTGTGTGTGTGTGTGTGTGCGTGTGTGTGCGTGTGTGTGTGCGTGTGTGTGTGTGTGGGAGCAGCATAACTCCTGAAAATAGAAAAAACAAAACTGTCCTTACCGGCATGACTCTGGCAGCACCAACAGAACAGTGGCAGCATAACTTCTGTAATACAGAGCAATAAGAGAACAAGAACAGCTAGTTTATTTAGTTTAACTTCCCCACGTGAATCCACATTAGAGAGAAAACTCCACTTCATTAATTTTTCCCGACAGGTCTTGCAGTTGTAAAAGTGAGGCGGGGGGCTCCCGCTCCCTCTGGCTCTATGGTTCCACCACCCGTGGTTATGTGGATGTGAGGAGGTGGAAGTATACAAAGGCAAGTGGCTTTACATTCTCTAGGAATGACAAGAAACTGGCTGATGAAAGGGGAAGAATTGCTTCAGGTACTGGAGGTCTTAATAAGTAAAAGATGTTTTTTGCACCATGAGTAAGTAGGTGACTATTTCTTTAAATATTTCCCAAAACATTTAAACTCAGAGAAAGAAATAGAAACTCGAACAGTGGATCTCAGTACAGAGAAGTTTAAAGGGGGTGCAGCTGATAGAAGAGATCCTAAGATAGGACAAGGGTACACAGAGTAGGGACACCCCACATTGACTTTGCTGTAATGCTATAAAATACACATTCAAAGGGTATCTTATGAGCCACAAACTTTATTTGGGAAGTTAAGGTTTTAGACAGCTTATCAATTGGAAAGAACTTCACATCCTGCAGAGAGAGAGAGAGGCAGAAACAGAGACAGAGACAGAGAGACAGATGATGATAACAATGGGATGGCTCATATGGATATGTTTATGAAAAACTGATTATTAAAAATGATCATAGAGGAGCATGAAACCACTTCTGTGGAGAGAGGGCTTATAATAAACGGGATTTTGGTGGTGCAAAGAAAATAATTTGGGAAAGTGATTAGCAGCCAAAGTTATGGATTATTAAAGCTCCAGTCTCCTTATTTCAGCTTTACTTATGATAAATTGTTACATTTGCATAAAAAGGGAATTGGCAAAGTTTCATGGGAAGTTTGTTTTGTATGTCTCAAGAGTGGTAAATCACAGTGAACATCATGCTGAGCTACTGTAATTTAGTTGGACAGTGCAATAGCTGCTGGTAGACACAAGTGTTTTTTCAGATCAAGATATAAAGGTTACAGCATCAAAAAAACAATTTGAAATGAGGGAAGTTTCCTGGCAAGGATGCTATATCAGTAGAGTTTTAAAAGCTGTTCCAGTACATTTTGGAAATGCATTTGGTTTGAGTGGTCAGTGGAGAAGCAGAAGAAGGCACTCTGCCTAGTTCCTTTTCAGGAACTCGGAGTGTTGCTCCAAAGATACAACCATGACAGAAGATGGAAAATTATAGGCCCATATCTTTAATAAATGTTGACACCAAAATATTGGCAGCTGCCTTAGCTAAGAGGTTGTAAAGATATATACTTGGTTTGCTTAAAGAAGCACAGAAGTGTTTTTTTAAGGGTCGTTCCTTGCAGATTCTGGTTGGTGGATGCTAGGTGATTTTTTTTTTACTGAAACAGAGAAAAAGCCCAAGGGTTGAGCAGGGGTTATTTTTTTTATATATTAAAAAGGCTTTAGACTCTGTAGAATTGTTCTTCTTATGTAAAGTTTTGAGGAAGATGGCGTTTGGTCCTGAATTTTTAAATTGGAACTCTGCTTCATAAATGGATGCAGTTAGGGTGTTGAATTATTGAATAATATGTGGCAAGAGTGCTTACAGAGGGTAATTAAACTGAAATATTTTTTCCTACAATATGGCTACAAAGGTAGTATAGAACCCCAAGCAGATTCTGATTATCTCTGGCAGAAGTATGGATGCTGAAAATGTGGAGAACCTGGTGCGGGCACCATCCATATGTTCTGGGAAAGTCTCTCCATTAGAAAATGTTGGGATGATTGCGTAGGTAAGAATTTCATGCTAAAATAATCCTTTCCCACAAGTGCCAATGCCTTTAAGTCATATTTCTTCCACCAGTCAAAACAATCAAAACAGACTAGCCATTTTTCTTTTTCAATCCTTTTCTCTGCTTCTTCAAACACTCATCTAAATCTGTTCAAATGCTTCTTCAAGGCCAACTCCATAAAGCCATCATAGTCATTTATATAAATTTAATCAGAAAATTAATATAACTCTAAGGAAAGCTCCTTCCTTGCTTTCTAAAAAAATATCCCAATGCAAGATAATATCTCTAGTCTACATGTTCGATTTTTCTCATATCCTTAACAGTTAAAATATAGGAAATGTTATTGTAACTATGCTACCGAAAAATGCATACCCAAAACTTACTTTCCACTCATGTCCCATTTTAAAGTCTGAAGAACTATCATTTTTGAAACACTTATTACAAACAACTAATAGAATGCGAAAACAAATGTGACATCATGTCATTTGTTCAGTACACATTCCAAAAATCCCTTAGCACCCTAAGGTCATCTTCTGTTACATATATTACTTTTCAACTATAGTTATTAATCTCAGGAATGTTTTTGAAGAGAACATGTCTTACATAGCTACAAACTTGTTGTATTGGTTTTGCAGATACCTCATTAAAATTGGCTTGTAGTATACTTCAACCATCTCTCTGTCAATTTCAGAGACATAATTACAACAATGAATATCTTTTTCTATGGACGGTTGTGTTGCCGTGCCCCTAAAGATTTTGGCTTTTTATCAGTCATCTTGCTGACAGTTGTAAAACATACAATGTCAATCATTTTGCTTATAATATTTATTTATTTATTGACATTTGTTTACTGGGAAGGTCCACTGGGCTAGAGAGCCCATTTTCAGTGGAGGCCCAGGGAGAATACCTCCAATTACATGGTAAAAGCTCCATTGCTTATTAACGACAACCAATTGGATTATAAAGTTTACAAGATTTCTTAAAATACAAATATATTAAAGAATAATTAATTCAAAAGAACGATATGAGACAAATGTTGCACAATAATTAAGGTAAGGGAAAATCAGTTTAGGTTACACTGAACAGGTTTGACAAAGTGAAGAAACAATGGCATTGCTTTTGTGTTGCAGCTTTCATGTTATTACTTCAGTTTCTAAATCAGAATGTGAGTATGGAGGAGGTGCAAAAAATGATATATTTCTTTGCTTAGAAGTGAAAATACCACAACTTTTAATCATTAGGCTTTTCATCATAATTTCAGCAAAATATGAAATGCCTAAACACAAATCTATTAACAGTAACCCACTGAAAGTAAAATTCTTCCTCTTTTTCTTACATAACAATGCTTAGGCAGCTGAAAATCTCACAGTACAAAACTCTGTTGGAAACCATATTAAGCATGCTTAGGTCTACACATTTCTGGAAAATGTATTAACTTCTCTTTCTTTCTTTCCCTATAGGGGAAATACAGTAGACAATATTCATTCCCAACTTAAACTGCTATACAGTGGTTACATTACAGATGTGTACAGTCTTCATTAAGAGTATTTTTATCCTAAAACAGAGCACAGTCCCACACATGCAGCTCTGTTTTCAGCAAATAGTTATCTATGACCAATAAAACTAGATTAGATATACCAAAGCATAAAAATACAGTATGCCTGTTTTTCTATTACTAGACAAGATAAATTTCTAATAGCTGCACTATTTTAAACAGAATGATCGCAGCTTCTGTCAGCTGTTATCTTCTAATCTTCCAGTAGATATTAAGTATTAGCTCCTTTGATCACAAAATTTGGGCTCATTAACCCAAAAAGGCACGCACTTTTTCCTTGTTAAGCATTTTGTGAAGGTGCTTCTGCAACATAGAACTTACTGTCTGCTGCTGTTTGAAACATACAACCCTTCCTCATCATTAAAACATGCCTAAGTGATTGCTTGATGGATTCTTTTACAGGAAGATGGTTTTATGTATTATAAAATGTCATAATCTCCTGTTTCTTTCTCTACTGCCACTTCTAAATCTTCATCTCTTATACATGTTTAATAACAAGAAAGAACTACAAAGACTTTGCAGCTTTAAATAGATTTGTAAGTAATGTGCATTTTTAAAAATGTCAGCAGTTTTGATTGTGAGTACACATAGATGGATGCAAGAAACTGGATTGATGATTTTACTATAAATACTTTGATTGTCAGTTTAACTGTCAGTAAAATAATATTGATATTAACCAGATAATAGGTACTAAGCTATAAAACTCAATTAACTTAAATCAGAAATTCTAAATCCCCACAATGACATGTAAATTCTATACAATATAATATAAAACTAGTAATAACTATATTAATACTGAATATATTCTTGTCATTTGCTTGGGTTTCGGTTCAAAGTAGCACTTTTGTCAATCCATCCACCTGGCTAGTAAATAAACTCACTAATCGGCAAGTAAATAAATACATATTGGATTTATGCAGGTATCTTACCTATTCTTTTTCAAATTTTGAAGTTTATTATCATTAAATTTATAAATGCCTGTTTTCCTTCCTTTTGACAATGATTGGGTAGTGCCGTGGTTAGCATTGTTATCTCACAGTAAGAGGTTCTCTGGTTTGATTCTCAGCTTGCGTGCCTCCTGCATGGAGTCTGCATGTTCTCCCTGCACTTGCATGGGTTTCCTGCCACATTCCAAAGACATGTGTCTGGAGTATTTCTCCCTGAGTCTCTAAAGAAAAGACTTTCCCAGTAAATAAATAGCTTTATTTTGTGCTGCACAGTCTTACCTTAAACATATCTTTCTTAAACGACTTTGGTGGTACATTCATTAAGTCCTGTGGTGCCTTGACATAATTCTTTAACACTAGCATGAGTTACTGAAGGGAAATGATCTATCCCCCAACTATTGCCCATTTTATTTTCTCATAACTTCACCATAGCTATGGAATGACTAGGAAATTCAACCCACATCACTTTCAACATTTAAACACCATACCATTTGTATCAAAATTATCAATGTCACTATATGAATTTCTGTTGACAAAATGCTTATTTTTAATACACCAACCCTGGAATTTAGAAAGATTTAGCATATTATGAAAGCCTTATTTCAGAAAGTTTCAATGTCACACAAAGCCTTTAAAATTTACAGCCTGCTTTATCACTGAAGATATGTCCTAAGTGGATCCACAGATCTCATGGGTGCTGGCACATGCTAATTCTGCAGTGTGTGGGGGTTGGGGAGCCAGGTGTTGGCACATGCTAATTCAGAAGTGTGTGGGGGTTGGGGGGGCTAATATTAATTAGCCAGGTGTTCTCCCCTTGGCAATGTCTGCAGCTTCCAATTTGCTAGACCATGCAATTCAGAAAAAAAGTTTAGTGAGAAAAAATTTACCCTAGGAGAAAAAAAAATGATAACTGAGAACATAGCTGTTTATTGCACTATATATTATCTGCACTTAAAGTTACATTTGGTCAAAAATTGGTTGAAAGTTTGTTTGTTTGTTTGTTAAATTTAAGTGTTGAGGCTGCCCACTAAAGTGTGCTAGCCTGTGTAACTGATTTATTACTGTTTCCTGCATTTCTGTGTGCTTTCTATCTCAAAAACAAAAAAACAAAAAAATATCCTTGTTTTCCCACCTCTCCTCGACTAGTTTAAACCAGTATACAGGCTTTGCTGTATTCTGGGCTGTGGTGTAGTTCCTGTGTTGTCCATTGCCTTACTTGGATAGATGGAAGTTTCTTTGCTCACCAGTGGGAGTGGGGAGCCTTGAGCAGCCTATCTGTCCCTGAAGGAGTGACCTCAGCACAAGAGCTTGTAATAATTGATTGTTTTGGACCATGTTTAGCTCTTTTGAAGTTCCCTGTTTAAAATCCACCTCTGAGTGTTTTTTTCTGGCTATACTACTCAGAAACAGCTCCTCGTGGTCCTGCAGAGTGGTCCTAGCAGCAGAGAACTGAGAAAAGTGACTACTTTCCTGATTTAAGTATTTTTTGCTGTTTTTTACCTAAAATACCTTCTCTTGCTTACTTTGAACAAGCTTAAACTGTTTTTTTAGCTGTTTGTTGCATTATATATTATCTGCACTTAAAGTTACATTTGGTTGAAAATTGGTCGAAAGTTTGTTTGTTTGTTTGTTAAATTTAACTGTTGAGGCTGCCCACTAAAGTGTGCTAGCCTGTGTAACTGATTTATTACTGTTTCCTGCATTTCTGTGTGCTTTCTATCTCAAAAACAAAAAAACAAAAAATATCCTTGTTTTCCCGCCTCTCCTTGACTAGTTTAGACCAGTATACAGGCTTTGCTGTATTCTGGGCTGTGGTGTAGTTCCTGTGTTGTCCATTGCCTTACTTGGATAGAAGGAAGTTTCTTTGCTCACCAGTGGGAGTGGGGAGCCTTGAGCAACCTATCTGTCCCTGAAGGAGCGACCTCAGCACAAGAGATTGTAGTAATTGGTTGTTTTGGACCATTTCTAGCTCTTTTGAAGTTCCCTGTTTAAAATCCGTGTTTGCGCGGCTTTGCGCGATTGTGCGCATAGCGCAGCGCTGGTTAAACAAGATTAAACTTTTTTTCTGGCTCCGCCAAGTCTGCTCTTCAAATTTTCCCTTAAGAAAGCTCTACTCTTATAATAATCAGTCTACTCGCTTTATTATAAGCCTAGCACTTGTTCTCAAAACCTCTCTTCTAAGTAAGCACTCTCAAACTAAAGTAAGCACTACATCCACCTACCACCCCTGTGAGTACCCACTTCCCTTAAAGGCACAGCACTCCCTTATAATATTCTAGCATGTCAAGTGGTAGATTACTAGCATCCTCTCCGGTTCAGCTGGTTAATCTGGGAATATTGAGACAATGCTACAATTGTCTCATGTACACAGACAACCCTCTCCTCCTCCCAACAAACACAAATACATGTGAGAGATGCAACTATAGAGCCAAACTGGAGGCTGAACTCTCTCAACTCAGGACTGGCAAGACCAGACAGGAGGAGAAGGTAAACACACACACAGCAAACCCAGTCCCACATAGACCTACCACAACTGCAAACCAAACACATAATAACACAAAGACATACTCAGAGGCTCTAAAAAAAACTTACCAAAACAACAGAGGCTCCCAAAGCAGACACCCAAAAATCCACCACCTCAAAACATAACACATGCAACACATACTTCAATAAATCAGTGTCAAACAATCACAGCCCTTAAGGCCAAACACCATGCCTGATACACTAGTAATAGGTAACTCTATAGTCAGACACACTGACATTTCGCTTACCTGGCTGAACAAGGAGTGGGTAACAGTGAGCTGCCTATCAGGAGCTAGGATCTGCCACATAACACACGCATTTAGGTCACTCCAAAGCATGTACAAATATGACTCCGTCATTGTCCATGCCGGCGTGAATGACCTGAGACGTACCTCCCTGGACTACATGGAAAGAGACATAGAGGAGCTCTCTGATTATGTAGCCCAGGCTGGTATGACCCTGACCCTGAGCAGCATCTTGCCCTCACCAGGAATGATGCCACAATACAAAGACAAGATGATCAGCTTTAATAATTGGCTCAATTATTGGTGTCACTCTAGGGGGATCCAATGTCTGTCTGCTTGCGATGACATGCTGGACAAGCCATGCTGCTTCGCAAGGGACGGCTTGCACCTGTCACCACTGGGCTTCTGGATATTGGCTAAGGCTCTTGCCACCCCCATAGTGCCTTTTTTAGGCAAGGCTCAAAAGACAAACCCACCTCCTTAGAAAACAAAAATGGAAAAAAAATTAAGGGTAATGCTGCTCAATGCCAGAAGTCTAAATCTCAAGATGCAGGCTCTCGAAGCACTCCTCAGTATGGAGAACATCGATGTCTGTGCAGTAACTGAAACCTGGTTCAAGGCTCCTGAGAGCACCCCAGCACTACCAGGCTATACCTCGTATCATGCTTTTCGGCCCCAAAACTCGGGCCAAACCAAAAAGGGAGTGTCCATATTCATCAAGGACACCCACACCTCCAGGTTAGTGGCAACACATGAAGCATCAGAGAACATCCAGGTGCAACTAACCATAGGCAAAACTGCTATACAACTGGTAGCATGTTACAGACCACCCTCCCAATCTCAGGAACCCCATTCAGCCTTCCTGAAGACATTGGAGGATATGGATGTCTCACCAAACACCATCATATTGGGAGACTTCAACTACCCTAACATAGACTGGGTGCATTATTCTAGCCCTAACACCCTAGCCCAAAGGTTCCTGGAATTCATAAATTCAAATGCAATGGAACAGCTAGTCACCTCTCCCACAAGGGGAGATAATATACTAGACCTGATCATCACAAACATGGGGACAAAGTGCTCCACACCAGAAGTATACCCCTCACTAGTGAGATGTGACCACAAACTAATCACCCTGGATATACATATCCCACCTCCACCCTCAACACAAAAGACTACAGTGAAAAACTTCTCAAAAGCCGACTTTACACTTTTTAAGACTGAGATGGTATCCTTTAATCCCATTGGGCCAGTGGAAACCACATCCCACAATGATGAATCCTTCACAAATGCTTTCTATGGACATCTCCAAGAATGCATGGATCATGCAATCCCAAATAAAACCAAGACCCTCTCCACCAAGGGCAGGCATCCTGTCTGGTGGACCCCAGCCATAAACAAATTGTATAACAAAAGAAGGAAGCTACTGCATGACAGAGCAAAATCCCATAAAGAGAAGGCATCTCTGATCAGCAGTAGTAGAAAGCTACGTTCTCTCATAAAAACATCCAAGGTCAACTTTGAGAGAAAAATCACTATGGACACTAAAGATAACCACAAGGCCTTTTTGTGCTATGTTAGAAACCTGGGCAGAAACCCTCAGATATGCTCAGAGTTAGTTCACAATGACAAAAAAATACACTGAACCCACAGATATTGCCAACATTCTGGCAGACAGGTTCAGTGCAATTTTCTCCCCTCCCTCACCCCCAAAAGAAGAAATACTTATCCCAGATGAATGTAACCTCCCTGTCATCTTAGATGTCCAGGTGAGAACCACCCTCAGCAAAGCTAAAAACACAGCATCAATGGGACCTGATGGTATCCCGGGTTGCATGCTACGTGAACTCCAAGAGGAGCTAAACCCGCACATAAAAATGCTATTTAACCTTAGCCTTACTACAGGATATGTACCTGAACACTGGCGTACAGCAACAGTGGTCCCACTCCACAAAGGAGGCACCTCTACAGACCCTGGTAACTACCGCCCCATAAGCTTAACCAGCCTGGTCTGCAAAGCTATGGAAAGAATCATTATGGAACTCATAAACAGAGACATTGGGGACCTACATACACTTGATCCCACCCAGTTCGGCTTTGTAAAGGGCAGATCCTGCCTTTTGAACCTGGTTGACTTTTTCAAAACAGTCACTAGAGCCATTGATGAGGGCAAAGCAGTCCATACAGCCTACCTGGACTTGGCTAAAGCCTTCGACACAATACCCCACTCAGGCATCATAGACAAGCTCAACAGCTTAAATGTAAATCCATATGTCACAAGATGGGTTGCAAACTGGCTAAAGGACAGAGCCCATAAAGTCAAAATTGCTGGAGCCATGTCAGACTCAAAGCCAGTCACAAGTGGTGTCCCACAGGGCTCTGTCCTGGGACCCCTCTTGTTCGGCATTTATTTCTCAGATGTGAAAGCAAACATGGGAGGGTTGTGGCTGACAAAGTTCGCAGATGACTGCAAACTATGCACCATAGTCGATACACCAGCTGACACATACATCCTACAGAAAGGCCTCACTGAAACGGACAACTGGTGCTGGAGTCATGGCCTTAAACTAAATGCCAAAAAATGTATAGTCATCCCCTTTGGGAAAAACAAAGTATCCACAAATTATCACATAGACAGTAACCCATTGAGTACGGAAAAAGTAATCAGAGACCTGGGGACCCAAGTCGATAGTGACCTATCATTTGACACCCACATTGCCAAAGTGGTTAGAAAGACTTTCTACCTTGCCCACCTTATCATGAAGGGATTCACATCCAGATTAAAGGAGGTCATTGTACCCCTATACTCCTCCCTTATCAGGCCCATGATTGAGTACAATGCCCCATTTGGTATGTACCTCACCCGGCACTTGCAACAGCTGGAGAGACCACAAAAGTACCTCACCAAGAGGATCAAGGGTCTCCAACATATGTCATATGCTGCCAAACTAAAGAAACTCCAGCTCTATTCAGTAGCATACCGCCTACTCAGAGGTGATCTGTGCCTGACGTCCAAGGCCATGTCCAATCATAGAATACACACTAGCTGACCCAAACCTAACCTACTAAGGTCCGACTATCACACACTTCACCTGCACCCACCTACCTAACTAACTAACACTTACCCACCTCCCTAGCCCCTAGCCCACACTATCGCACCTTCACCCTACCTGCACCTAACCTAACTCACTTACCTAGCCACTCCCCTACTTACACCTTCACGCGCACACCCCTACCCTAACCCTAAAACATCATTCCATTTCGGCGCTTTGGGAAGCGGCCGATTTTCGTTTTCGATGGTTTGCAATTTCAATATGGAAATCGATCTTCTTCATTTTTTATAGTGTAACCCGGTGGTTTCATAGGGAACTGTCCAATCAGGAATTGATGGACATGCTCCACCTCAAAAAATCTAAATCTATCAGAACCACGAGAGCTAAAGATTTAAACCTCAGCACAAATATGAATAGGACATGCTGGAGGGACAGATTCATAACTCAGAGGCTTCCCATACTCTGGAACAGAATCCCAGTTCATGTTAGGCAGAGCCCCTCACTGACTCTCTTCAAGAGAAATCTTGACGGGTGGAAGGGAGATCGTAGGTTTACCCTGGGGGTCATCTCTGTGTTACTACTAGACAGAGGCACAGTAAACTATTTCTATTATGTAAGGGGGTGTTCACTGTGTCACTACTAGACAGAGGCACAGCATTCTAAATCTATTCTGTACACTTTTGTACCATTATATGGGGTGGCGAAAGCCACATCACTATGGCTAGGCTTATAAATGCCCCAGGGCAGATAGCCTAGTACTAAACTATGAAACTATGACAATCGTCCAGTCACTCCTATGGGAGTTCTTGTACTGCAGGTATATTCAATGAAAACATGGGTGTAGGGATGTGTATGGAAGTTTTTGTGTGTCTGTAAGGGCATGGATGGGGCTGTATGAATGTGTATCTCCCTGGGTGGTCACACTAGGAAGTTTAGATAGGGAACTGAGACTCTGGTTTTGTGTGTGTGTGTGTGTGTGTGTGTGTGTGTGTGTGTGTGTGTGTGTGTGTGTGTGTGTGTGTGTGTGTGTGCGTGTGTGTGCATGTATGTGCGTGCGTGTGTGTATGTGTTTGTGTGTGTGTGTGTGTGTATGTATTGTGTGTGTGTGTGTGTGTGTGTGTGTGTGTGTGTGTGTGTGTGCATGTGTGTGTGTGAGTGCGTGTGTGTGTGTGTGTGTGTGTGTGTGTGTGTGTATGTGTGTGTGTGTGTAGAGGGAGGTGCCTTTGCTAACATGTTGCATAGGCTGCTAGGAAGAACACTAGAAGGGTGTGGTCTAACAGCACTATTGTTCTACGCAGAGACATGGTAATGATCCCTTAATGATGCGCTTCCCATTGTAGCTATACCTGCCTCTGAATCACTCTTTCTCATCATTGTTCCCATTGACCAACCTGTATTGTGCAAGTTGCATGAGCTTTAATCATTTCTCTGTGTCCTAGAATGTTTTATTTTTTTTCTAAGTTTGTATACTAGTACATATTCAGTATCACTTTCTTTTCTTTTCATTCCATTTCCTGTTTTATATTTGCTTGTAGATGTAAATGTAGGTTTGTACCTTCCCAAGCAATCAGTGTCATAACAGATTATACTACACTGCTAATAGCTGGGTTTTTTGTTTGTTTTTTGTTTTTTTATCCCTAGGAATATTATTTTTTGTTTGTTTTCAAGTTGCGTGATAAATAATCATTAGCCACACATGGATTACTTTATAAAACAAAGACTATATGACAAAGCTGTTTTTTTTTTTTCTCTTTTCTGGTTAATTCAAATTCATTCAGTTTTGTAACCCCCACCGCCACCACCACCATCACTGTCTGTTGTTCATAGATTATAATAGGTATATGTAATTAATTTACTAACATTCTTACTTTACTAACTTCTTTTCTGTTGTTGTGGATACTGTTTGAGTTACTAGAATCTAAGCATCACTTTGTCAGTTTGTGATTATTTGAAGAAATAGTTATAAATATTGCAAATTAATATATCTTCCTTCTGTTTTATGAGCAGAGGAGTTGAGAATTCACATATCCAATTTGGGAAGATACTCTGGAAAATGAGAGCATTTTAGACCTTGTGAAAGAAAAAAGGTCATTGAATGGCAATTTTGACAGCTTACTAATGCAATAGGACCTGTTTGTTGATTTAATTATTTATTTTATCCCTTCCTCTGTTAGCTATCAATACACTCCATCTCTCAACATATTCCTATTATCACAGTAGCACCATATCTGCATACCACTCCCCAGCCTTCATTTCTACAAACTTTATTACTCTCCTCAAATCATCCACTTAAGTAGTTTGTCTGATTAACTCTCTAATAATTCTAATGATCCCTAATGCAAAATGATTCTGCTTACTCTTCTACCACTAATGCTCTTCTGCTTCTCGGCACTATCATCATATCTGGTGCGTATCTAACCTGTTCTAAGCTTTCCTACAGACACTGCCTCTTACATCAATAACACAAATCACTACTCACTACTCATCACCACTCATCTCTTTTACACAGGCAATATACTGCTCTGTAAACCCAAACTGTTTCAGCTGCAGCTGAACCTGTTTAACATTACACTTACTGACAATTTAAGCAAAATGAAATGCTGTCTTTACTACACAGTCTTGAAATTCCTCCTGCTGTGTGGTGGCATCCACCCTAACTCTGGTCTCAACATCTCACAGTCCACATCTTCAACCCATATTCCAGCTACACAAAATATGTTTAAATTTATGTCAGCAAATGCGCATAGCATGTGCAACAAAATTTCTGAGTTGCATGCTTGAATGACTGCACAATCTCCTGATATACTAGTAGTCACTAAACCTGGCTTAAACCACGCATAAAGGAAACCAAACTACTTCATCCATTCTTTAATATGTTCAGAGCTGACCAACTTAAAAGAAAAGGAGACGGTGTTGCAGTAATATATCCTGCTTCTATTTCCGTAACCCCACACAACCAATCCATACCCTCCTTTGACAAAGCTGAACTATTGATCACTTACCTTAAATTAAACAATAGTAAAAGTCTCTGCATTATAGCTTTATACATACCCCATGGCAATAACTTATCAACTCTTTAAAGTATCCTATCTTGGGTATCATAAAATATCTCACCACAAACAATAATATTAGGTGATGTCAACACTGACTGGCAGAAACTTAAATTACAATTTCCCACAGACAGCATAAACCTATTTGGATTTTCTCAACTAATTACTCACCCAATCTTTACCAGTTCCGCAAACCAAAATGGCTCAATAATTAATTGGATTTTGGTCTCCCATCCTAACAATTTATCTCAATCCAAAACACTACGGGCCTCTATTAGTAATCACCACCCCATCTGTAGAACTAGACTTATTTCACATTCATGTAGACAACACATCTACAAGACAGTATGAGACCTATCCAACTTTGACCAGCAGGCCTTTACAAACTTACTAAACTCCGTCCATTGGTCCTTCCCTAAATACTTACACTAGATGATGCAGTTGAACAATTTAATTATACATTCCTAAACACTTTAGACAGTTTAGCTCCCATCAGAAGTAAACGAGTCAAAATCAGTCTCTACCAGATCACTCATGCAAAAAAAAAAAAGTCAAGGATTGGACAACTTACCTAAAACATAAGACTCACAGTAATTTATAGCATTTCAAAGCACTGCACAGGGTAATTTAGACAAAAAAAAGTTCTATGCAGAGCCACAAAATCAGCACATATCCAGTCCAAAAACCTTCTGGCACAATATCAAAAAATCCTAAACCCATGAAGTCAGTCTTCTCGCCAACCATCCTGTGTTATTACCTCCCCTGACATAGCAACTGAGTTTAACTCTTACTTCATTGATAGTATAGCTTCCATCATTAACAAATTATCTCTATCTCCCTCTACCCTCTCTCAGCCTCCTATTAGCTGTCACTCCACATTTTCCCTTCAAGCAGTTTCTATTTCCTTTACCAAATCCCTCCTGTGTAAGCTCAGACCATGTTCCCCCTCTGCAGACAATCTTCCTAACAAATTTCTAAAAACTTCTGCTGACTCAGTTACCTACCCTGTTCTCAATAATCATTAATAGATCCATCAAGGATTCTTATGTCTCCTCCTTGTGGAAAAAAATCATTTATCTTTCCTCTCCACAAAGGTGGCACCTCTACAGAAATCTCTAATTCTAGGCCAATTGCTATTCTTTCACCACTATCAAAAATCCTAGAAAATGTAGCCATAAACAACTTCTTCAATACCTATTTGACAATAATCTTCTCTCACCCATGCAACATGGATTCAGACCAGCACACAGCATTATCTCTGCTCTACTATCCTTTACTGACACTGTCAACAAAGCTTGCAACTCAGGAAACTTTTTCTCTTCTCTGTTCTTAGATCTATCCAAGGCCTTTGACACTGTCTCCCAACCCAACTGTTATCCCAACTATATCTTCTGGGCTTAACCAAAGCATCCATACAATGGTTCACTAGCTATCTTCTCTCTAACAGAGATCACTCTGTCAAATGGAACTTCTCTCCATACTTACCTGTTAGCACTGGGGTACCCCAAGGCCCAATACTAGGTCCACTTCTCTTCAACATTTCTATTAACTATCTTAATACTGCCAACAAACAAGCCACACTAATTCAATATGCTAATCTGCTCCACCAGAACTCTCTCTCATCTACAGAGTTTAACATAAGAAGCATTCAGTTCCATTGAGTCTTGGCTTGCCAGCAGCCATTTATTACTTAACCCCCCCCCCCCCATAAAATACACTTCTACTATTTTTACCAAGCCAGCATTCTCCAGATGCCTCTAACTTTGCTATTACTTCTTTGAACAATACTTTAATCAATGTGGTTTCACATGCAAAACTGTTAGGTGTAACTATTGACAACAATCTTAAGTTTGACCTACATATCCGCAGCATCATTAAAAAAAAATAAATAAATAAACAAAAAGTTTTGCATGATGTATAGGGCTAAGGAATTCATCTCCAACTCCACAAGAGTAACCCTTGCCACCACCTATCTCTTACCCTCCCTTCTATACACTTCACCTATTCTAACCAATCTTCACTCTTCCCTCAAAGCAAAACTTAATCAATGTTATAGTAAAATAGCTAAATTTGCCAGAGGCCCACTACTCTCACTATTGCCCTGCTCTCAAGTCCTTAAATTGGCTCGAACTACCCCACCTTCTCACTTTTAATCAACTAACATTAACTCACAAATTACTGTACAACCCCTCATTTTCACAAACGACATCATCACTACTTCAACACTATATTCCATCTCATGACCTACGCTCCTGTCACAAGTATCCACTATCTACAAACCTCAAAGATATAATGGCTAGTCTGTACTCTCACAGTGTTGTCAAAACATGGAATATCATTCCAGAAACAATCAGACTTATACCCACTACTATTCCTCCAAGTCTAGGCTGAAACAACATCTACCCAATAATTGGATCTGCCCCTGCTCCTTGCCATCTTAGTACTCTGTTCTATTCCCTTCTTCCACACTCTTAATAGACTTTCCCTTGATCTATCCTACTTCCCTTCCTGCTTTACCTATTTTCTAGCCCCACCTCTTTAATTCCTTAACATTCTAATGTACTTTCTTTGTATTCTTACACTAACCTTTATCTATCCCAGAATTTGACTGAAATTTACAATCTAGTTCTCCTGCCAGGAAAAGTATATCACTTTTATGACCTATTACTTAGTCTGTTATATATATTTCATGCATCATTATGTAACATCCACATTAGAAACTCTCTCCTACCTTGTATATAATGTATGGTCAGCTTTATTGGTTGCATTTATATTTTGCTTATTTTTCTCTTATTATATTTCACATATTGTACTACTTTGTTATTGTCTTAATATTTGTAACCATTGTTCAATTTTTTAATTCTGTTTAATGTGCACTGTGGAGCTTTTCTTCCTGGGCCTTTGCTGAAACTGGGCTTATACTCAGTTGGACTTTCCTGGTAAACAATGTCAAATAAATAAATACATAAATAAATTCAGTATTCACTTGAAAATGGAAGTCTTAGAATCACAACCTTTTTGTCCTATGAGTGACAATAGTTTGAATGTGTCAACATTTCTATACTCAATAATTACAAGGGTGAGCTGATAAAGTCACACAACATTAAATACAATAACAGTGGTTTCTAATTACACTCAGTTTCTAGAATAATTTATTTATTATATATGAAATAAATTATTTATTTACTATTTTGTAACCAGGGCAGTGCAATAGTCCAGACACTCTTTTCATTCATAACCTGAGTAATGTTGAACGTTGTCAACAAATGAAGTTTTAGCTTAGTCTGCTCAAAAGAGATTGCTGCAGCCTTCTGAATTTGTTGCTTTATTTAACAATTTATTAACCATGTATACCCGCTTTGACTTACAACCTACTATGATGCAAGTTATTACTATTCTGATTTAATCACACCAATATTCTTTGTGCTTTACTAATGCACAGATATCAAATGAAAGGTGACAATTGTGGTGCAGCAGTTAGCATTGCCACCTCACAACAAGAGGCTCTCCGGTTGGATCCTTGGCTGGGGTGCCTTCTGTGTGGAATCTGCATGTTCTCCCTGTGGTTGTGTGGGTTTCCTCCGGGTGCTCTGGTTTCCTCCTACATCCCAAAGACATGCTGTAGGTGGATTGGGCACTCTAAATTGGCCTTAGGTGTGAGTGCATATGTGTGCCTTCTGTGGAAGGTTGGGTGCCGGGCTGGAAACTTGACACCATAAAACTCCACTGCCAATCATGAGCGGACAGGTGATCCACTGTGGTGACCCCTAACCAGGAAAAGCCAGAAGAAGAAGATATCAAATGAAAGGCGAACTTAAAGCCCTTGATGTCCAATGCACTCGCAATCATTTTGTACCAATCAGCTGACATAAACTCAATGAAGAGAAGAAATAATTAGAGTCAGTGACTGAATTATTGTAAGACAAGAGCCTTCATAATATGAGAAGTTAGTTAGGATACTCTTGCTGTAAGGATCATTTATTTAAGAGCTTAATTGAACTCCCTAGATGCATACCTGGTTAAATCTGGACGCCTGTTTCAAGGTAAACCTCTTATTACTGACCTAGTGGATTAAGTCAAAGATCTGTAAGAATCAGCATTTCCAGAAACTTCAACACCTTATCATGATTTGAGCCTATGGTCTGCATTGATATGAAGACCTCCACAAGAAAGATGACACTTAACTATTAAAATAATTTCTAATGTGCACTAGCATCATGTGTTAGATGCATTGGACTCTTCCTGAAGTTGAACAAACTATTTTCCGTCCCCCTGAATGGAAGTTGTAACAGAGTTATTGGTAAACGTCTGAGGTACAGTATATACTTAGTTGGAGATTGATCTCATCATACTCCACCTGCCTCAGACATCAACATATGGGATTTGGCTTAGTAATAAACAAATGTTTGAATTCAATGTGAATGATCTGTTTACATCCACTCCTACATTTAATGACTATAACAATGATTATAGAAAACAAAGTTCACCCATTATTGAGTTTTCATACTATAAATCATATGAAAAAGCTGAATATTGTTAAAGTATATATACTAATTATGTAATTTATTTTCTCTGAGTCCCTTTGTTAAAAAGGTATTCCATTGCTGGCAGACATAGTTAATCATTATGATTTTCTTTCAGCTGTTCTTGTTAGGGGTTGCCACAGCGGATCATCTGTTTCCATTTCTTCCTGTCCTCTGCATCTAGCTCTGTCACACCACCCATCTGCATGTCCTCTCTCACCACATCCATAAACCTTATCATAGGCCTTCTTCTTTTCCTGTTACCTGGCAGCTTCATCCTTAGCATCTTTTTCCAATATACTCAGTATCCCTCCTCAGCACATGTCCAAACCAATGTAATCTTGCTTCTCTGACTTTGTCTTCAAACCTTCCAACCTGGGCTGACCCTCTAATATACTTATTCCAAATCCTGTCCACCCTCATCACACCCATGCAAATCTTAACATCTTTAACTCTGCCACATCCAGCTCTAACTCCTGCCTTTTTGTCACTGTCACTGTCTCCAACCCATATAACATAGTTGGTCTCACTACCCTCTTGTAGACCTTCCCTTTCACTCTTACAGGTACTCATCTGTCACAAATCACTCCTGACACTATTCTCCACCTGCTCCATCCCAAGTATGTAAACTCATCTACCTTCACCACCTCTTCTCCTTGCATCCTCACCATTCCTCTATCCTCCCTCTCATTCACACACATATATTCTGCCTTAGTCCTGCTGACCTTCATTCCTCTTCTCTCTAGAGCATGTCTACAGTAATTATTTAACTAACTAGCAAACTAAGTAACTAACTAAGATCAGTTATGACATCTGTATATTCTATTGGCAAGTTTATTGAAACAGATTTCTTTAAAGGATCTTTGCACTCAGTAGTCGGGTAAGGTGTGACACTTCATAAACGCAGCATTTCCATTCCTTATATTTCTTCAGACAATCATGCTGAGGAACTGTTGCATGAACTATATCCTACAGCAGAGAGGAGATCTATATATTCTTAAAGACAGAACATCCACTGACACTGTAATCAGTTTTATGAGGAGATAATTTAACATTTGGGTACAATATAAAATGCTATTTCTTATGTCACTTTTTATTTCATCATATGCAATAATACCAAGAAAAGGAAGGAAGCTGCATTTCTGACCAGCTCCCAGTTACCAGTGATTAATTTTTTTCCCCTAAGGTGCCCCCTGCTCCTTTCCATAAAACTGCCACTACACAGGACAGCTTAGGCACTCACCATGCACACACACACACACACACACACACACACACACACACACACACACACACACACACACACACACACACACACATACTCTAAATCCATACCTTAACTTAACCCTTACACTAACCTTAAAATACTCACACTTACATATGCACTAAATCAATCTCAGTACTAGTCCTTAACCCAACTCTAAAACACTCCCACATACATGCAAACACACACACACACACACACACACACACACACACCCTAATCTGAAAACACTCACAAATACACACACACACACACACACACACACACACACACACACACACACACACACACACACACACACATGCACACATACTGTAAATCCATCCCTTAACTTAACCCTTACGTTAACTTTAAAATACTTAAACTTGCACATACAATAAATCTATTTCATTACCTAGCCCTTACCCTAATCTGAAAACACTCACAAATACACACACACACACACACACACACACACACACACACACACACACACACACACACACATTAAAACTATCCCCATACGTAACACTTACCCTAACCCAAAACACACTCACACTTGCAAACAAACTCCAAGCCCCACAACTCTTTTGCTGAGCAACTAGAAGTTGCCCAAAACAGTGTTCACATAAATTATCTTTTGTTCAACATGTATAGCAGTTCACTTGAATTGCCCCAAACAAGTGTTAACCAAGTGAACTGCGACCAACTAGGTAGACAGATAGCTGGATTGCTAGATAGACAGACAGATGTGTGTGTGTGTGTGTGTGTGTGTGTGTGTGTGTGTGTGTGTGTGTGTGTGTGTGTGTGTGTGTGTGTGTGTGTGTGTGTGTGTGTGTGTGTGTGTGTGCATATTATATATATATATATATATATATATATATATATATATATATATATGTATGCAGATATAAAAATATATGTGTTTGAGGGTGTATTTTTTTCAGAATGGTAAAAATGTACTAATTTTAGTTTGAAGATCATAAAATATTTGGCATACAAAAGCATATGAAACTTTACTGACTTCTGCTGTCTTTCTGTGATACCCAAGTTGAAGGCATATGAGAAATAGTGGCTGAAGCTATAATAACTCATACATTTTTAATATATACACACACACACACACACATATATATATATATGTACACGTATATACATACCTAAACATGCGCGCACACACACACACACACACACACACACACACACACACACACACACACACACACACACACACACACACACACACACACACAAAGACACATACTAACTACAAACTTTTATGCACAGACACAACATGTAATCTCCAACAGGGGATTATCAAATGCTCCTTCTTGATCTTCAACAATGCATTCATTTGGTCATTTTGGACACACGATATGTGTGGCAGTGAGTTAAACTTGAAGTAGATTTGGGAGCAATGCTTACTTTTCCTGTTTAATGCATGTCACAGTCGTACCCTGCTAGTTCTAAAACACTGCATCTGTTAGCTTTTTCAGTCTAGCACTACCCACATTGCACACTGCTGTAATGTTTTACTGACTGTTCTGACTCACTGATCTTAGCCTGATAAGTGAGCACAACACCTTTACTGTCAGAGGAGAAGGAGGCCAAGAGCAAGGAACTGTCAGAAATGACACTTATAAAGGATGTGTGCTGTTCTTCTTGTTTTGCTGCAGGTAATGAAATATCAACTTTTAACATACATCTGAATGCTGTGGCTGAAGATTTCATGCTAATGGTCTTAATATTCTTTTGCAAAAATGAGCAATTCTCAAAGGTTAAACATTTAATATGTATAATGCTATAAAATGATTACTGATTACTGATATAGTCACAAAATCATTATTTTATGGATTTTGTTCACGATTATCTGTTACTCAGAATGTAGAATTACTGAATTATGTTTAATGAGTTCCAATTTCTTTGTCAAAAATATCTTTCATTATTACATTTTTAATACAATTTAAAAAATAACGTTCAAACTCAGATGCTTAAAGAAAACATGTCCTTTTCGACAGATATGTAGCAAAACACAAGCCTATTAACTTCCCATAAGGACTCCTCTCGAACCTCTTGTAAGAACAGATCCAAAAACAAACAAAACAGAGTCCAAACAGGCCGTAATCTTTTATTAAAAAACGTAAGCGCTTTCAGGTTAAAAAACCCTTAATCAGACAAACTTCACATAACCATGACAGTCTTTAAATGCTAAAACAATTTTAAAAACAACCAGTCACTTTCTATACTTGACCTGCCTTTTCTTTAGGGCTGGTTTTAAAGCTACAGAACTATTTAACCCAGGTGGGTTGCCAGCAGACAGCTGCATGATCCATCTTAATTCTGCATACTCTGTATCATTAACAATGTGCCCCCCCCCCCCCCCCCACACACACACACACACACACACACTTTTTTCATCTGTACAACATGCAGAACCATAAAAACAAAAGTGTGATCTGGAAAGCTAGAAACATGCTGGTACAAGGCATTGTGTTTATCCTTCTGGTGCAGTATTCTTGTTTTTAACATACAATTAGTTTTTCCAACAGAAAATCTCAGACATGACTTACAGCATGCCATGTAAACCACATTATCTGTGTAGCAATCTGCATAAAACTCATATGCATATTTTTTGTTCGCAACTAGATGTATAAAGTAATTTAAACCATTTCCATTTGAACATGCTTTACAATGCCTGCAGGGAAAGGTCCCCTTTCTCATGTGTGCAGAGGAAACACTGTTAGCCTTCTTCTTATTTTTTAACCCAGGTTCTATACATAGCATATCTTTTATGTTACTATTTTGCTTGAAAGTAAATTTAGGATTCTCATCTAAAACATCTTTCAAGTGACTATCACTTCTTAGTATCTTCCAGTTTTGCTTAATAATATCACATATCCCATACACATTATTACTATAACATAGTATTACCTTGGGATTTTTGTCATATTAATCTGATAACTTCAACTTATCTCTCTTTTGTTCTTTATTATCAGAAAACCATGGTCTTGCTCTGGCTTCCCTACTGGATATTATGCTGTTCTTACTTTTTTCTAAGTTTTCCTTTGAATACCCCTTTTCCTTGAGATGTTCATTTAACACATCAATTTCTTTGTTGTTGTTGTTGTGTCTTTCGGCTTTTTCCTGGTTAGGGGTTGCCACAGCAAACTCCAGTCCGCTAATGATTGGCAGTAGATTTTTATGTGCCAAGTTGCCGGCCCTGATGCACAACCTTCAACGAAGGTACGCCCATTCACGCATGTCTCCACACAGAAGACGCTCGAGCTGAGAATCGAACAGGACAACGTCTTACTGTAAGGCGACAACGCTACCGCAGCACCACCACTGAAATTTATTATTATCTGTGCACAGCCAAGAAACTCTATATCCTTGGTCTTGTATACTATTATGAAAAGTATACCTAGGATGCATACTACGTGCATTCAAATAATGATTTATCCAGCATTGTTTCCTATGCAGAGTGGTGTCCAGTTTGCCAGTTACATTTTTATTTAATGTGACATCTAAGAAGGCAATGATCTCATTGCTGTGCTCTACTGAAAACCTGAGAAAAATCTGTAGTTTTCTCCAGGTAAATCAACAAAATTCAACATTTCATCACTGCCCTGTGCCCACAGCAAATAAATATCATCAACAAATCTGGCATATCAATTATTGAAGTCTTCCATAAATGTTCACATTTAAAAATATATTTATCTTCCCAGAAGGCTAACACTAAATTAGCATAAGAGTTGGCACAGGGTGTGCCCATGGCAACACCCTGTACTTGCCTATAGTGTGTTCCATTCCTAAGAAAGATGTTATTTTCTAACACCAATGCTAATGCTTCCAGAATTAAAGTGTTGGCATTCTCATCATATATATTAACTGTGTGCAGTACCTCTTCCACCACCTTTATACCAAATTAATTTGTGATGACCGTGAACAGATTATTGATGTTCATGGTTACCATCAATGCATTCTTCAAATCTAATAGTAGAACTGAGCAGATACAGCCTTCTACCTTTTGTGTGGTCCCTCGACAAGAATGTCACAGAATTGATTTTCCATCAATGGGGCCAACATCACTCTGATCTATTTGCTTCCCCCCTAAACAACAAATGCAACAGCTATTTTGCCCTACTTCCTCTGCAGGGGTATCCCCGAGTGATGTTCTACTTCACAATTGGCTCCCCCATTCTACTCTGTGCTTACCCATCCATTCCACTAATTCCAAAATTCCTACAGAAAGCTGCAATGTTAAAGAGTAAAGTCATCCTCATTGCACCCTTGTGGCTTAAACAGGTTTCATTCCTCTACCTTTGGTCTCACTTTCTTCATCAACCTTGAATTCTGGATCCAACTCCATACCTCCTGTCTCACCCAGTAGGCATGGTTCCTCCAGACATAACCAACTTCAGGCTGACTGCCTCATTTCTCCAGTTCCATTAATAGCTAGACAACCTATGCCCTTGTCAACTGTCTGTCAAATACTTTTATCTTCCCATTAACCTTTTATCAGACACCAACAAATGCAAGAGGTTTGTTTACTGGGCTCATCAAAATAATATTGAACCTTTTCCAGCCCCAATACATAGCATCCTTGAATTTTTGATATATATTTTTAAAGAAGGAGCTAGTGCATCTACCGTTAAAGTTCAGTAAGTAGTGATATCAAATTTTCACACTGGTTTTGATGGTGCTTCTGTCACATCTCATAAATTGAGCAAAGCCTTCTTGAAAGGCACTCTTCTTCTGAGACCCCCTTTTAAAGATCCTCCTCCTCCATGGGACCTGAATCTGGTACTGCAGGCTCTTACTCAGTCCCCCTTTGAACCAGCAGCTACATGTGTGACCTTAAATATCGTTCATGGAAAATTATTTTTCTGGTAACCATTACTTTTGCTAGATGAATTTCTGAAATTAAGGCTTTGTCCCTTAACCACCATACTTGATTTTTCACAAGGACAGGGTTATATTACAGGCTAATGCACCCTTTCTTCCTAAGGTGGTGTCAGAATCTAATATCAATCTGTCCATTAATTTATCAGGATCCTTTCCAAAATTTTCTAACAAAGCCAAATACATGTTGCATTTATTGGATGTTCACAGACAATTATGTTTTTACCTAGATAGAACAAAATACATAAAAAATGATCAATTGTTTGTTTCCTTCACAGAAGTAAAATTGAGAAAACCAGTTGCCAAAGTTACATTATCTAAGTGGCTAACTGATTGTATTTCATTTGTTTATGACAAAGTGGGCATTACTCTGTCAAAACTGTTACAAGCCCATTCAAATAGATCCATGCCCACCTCTTCAAGGAGGTGGTAGTTGTCTATAATGTGGTATTAGGGGTTTTTTTTTTGTTATTGTGAGAAGGATGTGGAGGATTTTAAAGTCATTTTCCTGCATTAAAAGTCTGAAGGTAAGATGTTATAAGGAACATAAAGACTTTCCTCCTGCGACAATGTAAAATCTGGCACTGGGTCTAATGGAATAAGAGGCACTAATACCTTACACCATTTTTTAGCTATTTTGAGGCCAAGTTTTAGTAACTATCCACATATTTATATTTTCAAGTAATAGGAATGTTTGTAAGAAGTACTACATTTTGTTAAAGTTTCAAACAGTGAGCAGGGCTACCTTTATATGATTTTGATTATGGTTGACAATGCAGGTAATATGGGTAATCTGACCTTGCATAAACAGGCACTGTAGGGAAAAATTGACAATATAAGAAAGCCAGGAGGAGAGTGATGCAAGCCATCCCTAACAAAAGCAGATAGAGATGTCAGACATCTCCTCCCAGAATGATACATGTATATTGGATTGAAGCAATAGTCTTGGCAATAGTAGGAAACTGCTCAATACTTATCGCACATTTCAGATCCATATTCAGAAAGCTGAATTATGTTACTCTTCATATGATCCAAGGAAGTGAGTCTCAATTATTTCGCTCCCACATGTGCAATGACCAGATCATAAATGTACACGGGATGAAGTGGCCTGGGGGCCCTAGTGACACTGTGAATCAGGGAATCTGAGAGGCAACTAACCATTACTCTGTCATTCTCAAACTGATGAGTGGAACATTTCTAACTATCGAGTCACCCATGGTCAAGCCAGTGCCAGATGAACTAGCTTTATCTTGCTGCCTCAAGCGTTTCTGCTTACTAGTTTTGTGACTCCTTTTTGTAGCTATGTTTTCTATACTGTCAGAAAACATTGCATTTTCTTTATGATATGTTGATGTTGGGCAGTGTACAGAAAGCAGATTTCAAGGTTTAGGCTCAAGTCTAGACTTAGAAGTAGTAAGAGTCTTGGTGGAGATTTTTTTGACATAGTTAGAATAAGATAGTTTTGATATGACAGCATGTGAATGTTACATATATGTGGGTAGGGGTAAGATAGTGTTTTGCTCACTGCATGTTTGAAACTGGGAGATGGACTCACAGTTTACCTATATATTTACAGTTCTCATATATAGAATCATTTGGATTAAGTAGGTGTTTGTTTTCAGTGAGTATTGGGCAATTTTTACACTGCCTTGGGATTCCATGTGGAGTATAGCTGACAATAGAGGGGGTAGTGTGTTGTCTCTCCAGGATGACCAGTGCTGCTGTATGACAGGGTTATGAGGAAGTAAAATAGACTAGTGAAATTTTACATGGTAAGATGTTTTTGCTTTGATGATTTATCCACTGCCTTGGAGTATGGAATACTAAAACTGATACATGGATTTACTCATCCATACAGCTAAGAGGGGGATAGCATAAATCAAAGCAAAAAAAAAACCACAAGCTATTTAGACAGACCTGAAGTGTTCTACTACCTTAGAGAAGTTGGAAGAAAATAAAAATGCATTACAATGAAGCAAAGAGAATTTACTTGTGAATACAGCCCACAATATAGCAATGACCACCACAGTGCTGCATTGAGCTCAGCACCACACAGCAAAAAAAGTGAAATATGAAGTGTGAGTGCTCGAAGCTATTCAATACCTGAAGCAATTAGTCTGACCTTCACAAAGATCAATCATCAGTTAAATCCAAGATAGCCTTTACAGCAGGACAAACAGGTTTACTCAAGACAAAAAATAAAATGGAAAAAAACAGTATCAGCCAGTGCAGAAAATGGTTCTAAATGGCTAGATCAGTCAGCCATCTTAAAGGCAGATACATAAACATACTTTTCCTCACTATTTTTTGACATTAATATCCAGCAGTTAGTAAAAAGTGAAAGACTCTGTTGATTTTTTTTCAGAAGACAGGACTGAGCTGCACTCTGAGCAGTAAGTATTAAACAAGAAAACAAAAGAGCCAATAAGAATCAAGTGAAATCCGAACCCAGGTGCTGTAAGCTAACCAGGAACTGTAGCAAGTAGCATAACTCTCACTTAGGTCAATCATCACTTAAACTGAAGATGGCCTTTACTGCAGGCCAAACAGATTTACTCAAAACAAAAAATAAAATACAGAAACAGTAATGCTAAAGACAGCTCTACTTGGCTATATCTGTTAAGGCAATATTAGCATAAAAAACTAAGTACTTTTCTATCTTTTCTCATTTTTAAAATCTATCAGTTAGCCATGCAGTGAATGCATATTGTGCATGCCCTTTGCTGTCTTATTAAGAAGACAGGTCTGAGATGCACTCCTTAGTATATAACAGGGAAAAAAATGGCAAACAAGGGGACTCTAAAGCCCAATTGCTCTATGCCACCTAGGACTGCACCAGTTAGTTTAACTCTCAGATCAATTACTAACTAAATCAAAGATTGCCCTTATACCAGGGGTCTCTGAGTGACTACCATGACCTGTGTGGAAAAGCCAGGATAACAGAGTAAGAACTTTTGATATGTTTAAGTTTATAAGATATGTTAAATTAATTAATTTGCATAATGGGTCAATGTGATAGATATTATTTACATAACCTACTGGAAAGATGTACCTTAGAAAGTGCTCAGAATGTAATATATTCTGAGTATACAGACTTAATTGAGAAAATGAATTTTTCAAGGCTAAAATCCATATGTTAACTGTGAATCTGAAACAGAGTACCCTCTAGAGGCTGAAAAAGTTAATGTTAATGGGCTGTGCAGTGGTGCAGTAGTTAGCATTGTTGCCTCATAGCAAGAGGTTCCCTGGTTTGATTCTCGGCTGGGGTGTCTTTTGTGCAGAGTCTGCATGTCCTCCCTGTGTTTGTATGGGTTTCCTCCAGGTGCTCCGCTTTCTTCCCACATTTCAAAAACATACATCTGGAGCATCTCTCTCTGGGCCTCCACTGAAAATGGGCTATGTCCCAGTTGGATTTTCCCACTAAACAAATGTTAAATAAAATAAAATAAAAATTAGTTTGTAATTAGCAAATAACTGTGCAGCACAGAAACTTACAGAGTTCATAGGATCATAGGATCATCATAGGAGGTTACTAGGCTATTTTCCCTCAGACCATTATAAGCCTAGCCAAGAGTTTAGCCCATGTTTAGACAAATCAGCACCTGATGCCCCAGTCCAGCAGGGTCATGGGTGGAATCCCAGGGGTATATTTTCTGTTTCCCATCGAGTTATCCAAGTTGGACTTAAAAAGGGGTAAGGAGGTACTCTGCTTGATGTGTAGAGTGAGTCTATTTCATAGATGGGTGAGTCTCTGGGACACAAATCTGACCCGCCAACAAGTATTGTTGATGTCACAGACCAAGTTGGGGCCTTGTATTCAGGTTACTCCAGTAGAGCTTGACTTGTGGATATGCAGCAGTCCCATCAAGGTGGGGTCCATGAATGCCTTGTATGCCATACAGAGGTCACCTCTGAGGAGTCTGAATGAAACTGAGTAGAAGGATAGGGCTTTTAGCCTATCTGTGTATGGTAGATGTTTGAGGCATTGGACTCTCCTGGTGAGGAACTTCTGTGGTTTCTCCAGCTGCTGCATGTGTTTGCAAGGTACATGCCAAAAGGGGCATTGTACTCAGTAATGGACCTTATAAGGGAAGAATACAGGGATGTTATGACCTCCTTGTCCCTGGATGAGGTACCCTTACTTATGAGGCCAGCCATGTAGAAGGCATTCCATACAATTGAAGCAACATGGTGTTCAAAAGTCAGGTTGCTATCAACCTGGGCGACCAAATCTCTCACGACTGATTGCGTGCTTAGGACATTGTTATTAATGTGATAATGTGTGGGGATGTCACTCTCCCAAAATGGGATGATGATGCAGTTTTTGGTATTCAGCTTCAGGCCATGTTTCTGGCACCAGTCATGTGTCTGAGTGAGACCCTTTTGGAGGATGTCTACATCACTAGGGGAACTGATGACACCACCCAGCTTGCAGTCGTCTACAAACTTGGTAAGCCATAGCCCACTGGTTTTGGCCTGCACCTCAGAAAAGTGTATTGGAAATAACAGAGGCCCAAGACTGAACCCTGGGGTATGCCACTTGTTACAGGTCTGCTGCTTGAGGTGGCATCCCCTATTTTGACTAGGTGAGTTCTATCAGTGAGCCAGTTTTCTACCCATCTAGTAACATATGGACTGATGCCTAGTTGAGAAAGTTTATCTATTATGCTCGAGTGGGGAATAGTGTCAAAGGCTTTGGCCAGGTCAAGGTAGGTGGAGTGCAGCGTCGTCCCCTCATCCATGGCTTTGGTGATTGTCTCAAAGAAGTCGACCAAATTTAGCAGACATGATTTCCCCTTGTCGAAGCCAAACTGTATGGGATTGAGTGTTTGGAGGTTGCCAATGTCCTTGTTAATGAGGTCCATGGTAATCCATTTCATGGCCTTGCAGATCAGGCTAGTTAGGCTGATGGGTCTATAATTTCCCAGATCGGTGACACTCCAGCATTGTGTAAAGGGATGGCAGTGGCTGTCCTCCACTCTGTTGGGATGAAGCCAGTACTAAGGCTTTGGTTGAATAGGGTGTCTAATGGTGCTGTAAGTTCCTGCCTGAGTTCACGTAGGATGCAGCCTGGGATGTTATCGGGTCACATGGAGGTTGTATTTTTTGCCTTTGTGAGAGCAGTGATGACCTGTTCCCTAGATATAAGGGGAAGAGGGCAGGTACTGAGGATTTTCTGATTTACTGATGGGGACAGAGGGGTAAAGTTTTCACTGAATCTGTCAGCCAGCAAGTTTGCTATATCTACGACATTTGTATATGTGGTGTCCTTGACCACTAGTTCTGAACAAATCTGGGTGCTTCCGGTTGCAGACATATGTGAAGAAGGCCTTATGATTGTCTCTAGTAGATGTGGCCAATTTGGACTCGAAGTTTGCTTTGGAGGATTTCACTAGTGCTCTTATTTGCTTGTTCAGGCTAATGAGACATTGCTTCCAACTGGGCACCTGCTACTTCTTGGTCTTGGACAGAAATTTTTTTCCTTTTGTTATAGAGTTTATTTATTGCAGATGTCCACCTGACAGTTTTACTCTTCCTTGCAGAGAATGGTTTAACCCTGTTGGGTATTCCTGATTCCATGCATCTATATAAAAGCTTGTATAGTGCTTTGGGGTAGTTTTGGATATTGGTGCCAGTTCCTACAGAGGGGGAGGGGGTTGTCAAGCTGTTTATGCCATCCCTCAGGAGGCTGTAATCAGCTTTGGAGATTTTTTTATGTGTGATCCTAGCTAGAGAGGTGTTGGGGGAGATGGTGACTTTGAAAGTGACCACTTTATAGTCGGATCTCACCAGGGAGGATGATACTAGAGGGATGCTGCAGTGCTTACCCATGTTGGTTAATAACAAGTCCAAGATATTATCACCTCTTTTGGGGGTATTGACTAGCTGTTCCAAGGCATTTGCATTGACAAAAATCAAGGAATCTCTGGACATTTGTGTTCTGGGATGAGTGGTTCTTCCATTCTATGTTTGGGAAATTAAAGTCACCCAGGATCAGGGTAAAGGGTTGACTCTTGATAGATTCGAACAGGTCCAAATAGGCAGATTGGGCATCCTGAGTCAGATTTGGGGACCAGTAGCTAGCTATGATTTGAATAGGGGTCTTGTCAATATTTAACTGCACATGGAGTGTCTCCGGTGCGTCATACTGTTTGACCAGCCTGGAGGTGTGTATGTCTTTAAAGTATAATGAGTTTATGTGGTTTAGCATGGATGGGATTTTTAATTTATATCTGAAAAAGTAAAAGGAAGGAACATGAATCAACCGAGGAAACAGTTTTCTTTTGGGTGACATGTCTAAAGATAAAAGTGCAGTAAAGGCTAAAATAAGAAGAAGGAAGGTATTTGGAAAATTACCATAAACTTAAGAGGAACAAGTTAAAGAAATACTAAACAATAATAATGAAGGGGAATATAGAAAGTCTAATTCTAGTTACTGAAGAAAAAGTGTATGAACCCACACTTAGCAATGATTTTTTTTGATAACCTTAATTGTCACATTCCACTTTAATAAAGAAACCAAACACCAAAAGACCTTTGACTACCTTTATTGTTTAAACATAAGGAAATAAATGCATCAAACTTTATTAACATAACTTTCATTGCACATTGACAAACATTAAATCACCATCCATAATGGCAGAGTAATGCCACTCACCCTTGAGAAATAAGCAGCGTCCTCCATCTGCTCTATTATTCTCACCCTTCAGGCAGTGTCCAACCACTCACCTTCATTTTCCATCCAGACCACCAGGTGCATGCAGCATTCACACACTTGATTCCACCACTCCAATCTTCCTTCCTCCTATTATACACCAGAGGGGGAATAGAAGAGGGGCAAGCCTTCCCTCTTCTCCGCCCACCAGCTTAACTCAGGCTGCTCCCCTCACTCCCTCCAATCACTGACTAACTCTTCCAAAAACAGTCCCAGATTTAAACTAAACAAGTCAAGAACAAAATCACTAAGATGGACCCCATCTTCCCTGAACCACATAGGGTCCTTATTAGCAAACTCGTTATGCCATATGGTGCTCACTCCCATCACCCTCAACTGCTTTGACAGCTTAAAATTTACAAACTTTCATTCCCTCTCAACTGCAGAAAACTTCCTAGCATCCCTCCAAATCAAACGAGGAATAATCTCCAACCATACCAAACATAAAGTTGGATATAACTTCCTTAAAACTAAAAAAATCCTCCCTTATCTGATACACCAACTGACACTTTGTTGTTATGCCCATGTCATTACCTCCTAGGTGCACCAGCAAAATTCAAGGAAGCCCCTTATGAGTCTGAATCATTGTAAATACTTGAAACAGCTGGTTCCACTTAAGCCTTTTAACACCATGCCATGTGGCTTTCCAGCTGAACTGGTGTAACCCCAAGTCAGAACCATTACTCCTGACTGCAGCCCTCCTTGCTTTCACAATACATGTATGAATGGCTTATGATGAAAATCCTTTTACCAAAAAGAGACAAAAAAAGGGGGGGGGTTAATAGTAGAATACCAAAACACCCTCACTTATCTAATATAAGCCAAAAAGGCAATGGAGGACGGTCACCCCACCCTTTTTCTGACTTTAATTGAGCTACTCCTCATGCCAAGTCAGACATCCTGCCCATCCTAAAATAATGATTGGAAAATTTCTCTCCATCTAGCCCATACTCCAAAAAGCCATTCTCAAGACTAAAATCAACTGTTCCCCCATCAACACCCTAACACCTACTGACTGAAAAACTAACTCCTGTGGTCTACCTTTATGGGCCATGAACAATCTCCTTGCCAAGCCGACATGTCTTCCCCCAAAACTATCGGTGCCCCTTTTCCTGATTGGTCTATCTTAGATGACCTTAACCTAGTATGAACTGCTCCAGGCAACAACATAACATCATTCCTCACCAATGACCCCAATCACTCTGACACCCTAAATGCTCCAAAATACATCCATACAGTCAGTGTTTCCCACAATACATGATCCTCTGAATCCCCAAATATCCTATCCAAAACCCATAGCAACACCTTTAAATCCCCATTGTCACTGGCCAAAGCCTCCTCCCTGCCCCATCCTTTCAACATTCGTTCAACTGTCCAGGATTAAGTAAAATCCTTCAGTCTTGCCATCCGAGCAAACACACTAATTGCCGCTAAGTCCACTCTCACCAATTTTACCACCTTGCCCTGTGCACTAGCCCCAGCTAAATATCTCAACAGCAACTCTTCCAACCTCACACATGCCTCCTCTGGTAGCTGCCTAAAAAACCTGTCAAAATCATGCAATGCCCTACCATAAGTCTTCTTGATGGACACTGCCCAGGACTGCAGAATCAAACTGCCGATCACTGCTGCCCAATCCGCCACACCTTGTCTGGCACCACCATGGTGTCCTCTGCTTTCATTGGGGCCACCTGCTGAAACCTGGAAAAGTGAAAATGAGACAAGCTGTCAGCAATCTCGTTCTTCACCCCCGGCACATGTACCCCTGTGAAAGAAAAATTAATTAACAAACTTTGGAGAACCAATTTACACAATACCAACAATAAACATTCAGAACATCAAAAACTCACACAATAGCAATATTATCAGAATTAAAAACAACCCTCCTACCCCTCAAATGTTCCTGCTAAACCACAGACGCCACCCAGATTGGCAACAGTTCCAGAAAGGCAACATCCCACTACCAGTCTTCAAGCTATTCAGGAGGCCATGGCACTGCAAACCACTGCCCAGCAAAAAATGCCCTCATACCCAAGCCCCCTGCCACATCAGTGAACAGCAGTAAACCCCTTAACCCACCCAATCTGACTGCCAAAAGGTGAAACCATTAAATTGTTGTAAAAACTGCAGTCACAACATTAAACTCTCATGCGTTAATTTGTCAACTCTCACCCAGTGGTGCTTACTCTTGCCTCCTTTTAAAAGGAATACCACTGTCCTGCAAAATGTCTGCTCCAGATGAACTGCCCAACAGGTAAAATTCAATAATCCCCAAAGCTCCATAGCATCCTTCAGCAGCACCTTATCCCTAACCTTCATCCAAAGTATCTTCTCCTTTAGCCTAGCTACTTTTTCTCCCGGCAAGTGAAATAATCCTAGTCCCACATCCACAGTCAACCCCAAGAAAGCTAATGCCTTTGCTGGGCCATCCAACTTGTGAGTGGCTAGTGGGATGCCCAACTCCTCACACATCCTCAAAAACTCCTGCATAGCCAATGCCGCTCCCTCTTTCCCTTCACAAAGTAGCAACATATCATCCAAATAATGCACCACTCTGTTTCTTCACCCGCTGTTGCCATATCCAATGTAAGGCCATGCTAAACTTTTCAAAAGTGGAGCAAGCCACTGCACATCCTATTGGCATGGCAGTGTCAAAATAAAACTTTTCCCCAACCACCATGCTCAACAATGGCCAATCCTCCTCACATACCAGAAAAAGACAAAAAAATCACTGTCCATTTTCACAAACCATGGATACTCAAAACCTGTGAAGATGCAGACTGTGTCATCCAATGACACATAACTCACTTTAGCCTCATCCACTGGGATGAAATCATTGACAGACTTCCCTTCAGAGTAAGATAAATGGTGAATTAAACGAAATTCACCTGGTTGTTTTTGGGAATGAACCCCAAGGGCAACACCTTAAAATGGATAAATGGGGGGATATCAAACAGGCCCAGTAACCTGCCCACCTGACACTCTTTCACAACCAAAGCATCCAAAATATTATCCCTCCACCATACTGATCTCAATTTTTCCCACCTTGCTATCCCCACCAAGCTTGACTTAATTGGAAACCCCTTCAAAAAACCCTCAATCAAGTCCCGCGCCACTGTCAGCTGTGGATATTGCAGCAACATGTCCCACAGGAGATGCACCTTAATATGTGAATGTGTCCCCAAGCTGCCCCCTTGTCCCACAAAAGGACCTCCCTCTCTGACCACGAAAAGTACCTCTGCTGTGTACCCCTTGCAACCCCATAGCCGATCCGCCAAATCCCCTCTGACCTATAAAGGATGATGCTTAACCTGCAAAGGATGAGGTTTGACCCAACAATTGGCCCTCATGCCTACTACAGTGCACTGCTCGGTGCACACCTGCACACCTTGAGCAGGCATGGGAGAATCCACATACAGTCCAAGAGCATCTCCCAGCATTGAAAGCCCAACATACTCCAAAACCCCCTTGTCTGACCTTACTTCCTCTGTCACCAACTCTGAAGATGTCCTTCATAGTAGACAACCATATATCATGGTGCCTTACCTCCCAGTGCATATACCTATTGACTGCCTTCCACTTGCAAAATTTTTGATTATACCACAACCAAGCATTCCCAACCCATAGCCTTTGTGCCTCCCATGTCATCAGAAAATAAGCCAGTAGTGGAAGGGCCATAGCACTATCCCAGTCCAACCATACCCCAATTCTCCCATGTTCTCTGCTGCAATTTCCTCACTCGCTTCCAACCAAGGGCAGCCAAGGCTGCCAACAGGTCCTTCCCATTTACCATCTCAGCTTCCAGCAAGTGCTTGACACTATCTGCATCAATTATCTCAAATATGTCCACGTACTTTCCTTTTCAAATTTTTTCCTTCACCGTAAGTGGAATGAAAGGAATTAAAATTAATTCTGCATCTTCTTGTCCCAATGCCTGCATAGCTAACCAGTGTCCCGGTCATGCCACAAAGTCTGATTCTACCTTATCCAGACAGGTGTCAGTGTCCTCCTCCAGTGTTATAAAACTATCACCCATGGCTGGACTGTCCTCACCACAAAACTGTTCCCTAAGGCCACAATCCTGTCCTGCTAAAGTCTGCAGATCCCCAGGGCCACCACTCTGATCCTCGAAATATGTAGGTATGCTGCTGACCCTGTCTCCCAATGTATTGCCCTCCCACACTGCTACCCCTATTCCTGCAACCCTGCCAAGAGGGACTGTAGGACCATTAACAGGTGGAGCAGCAAGTGTTGATTCCAGTGCTAAGACCTCTGCTGTCACATCCTTGTCTGGCAGTACCCAGCATGCTTTCTTGCCAGTAGCTGCCTGGTTACCCTTCAACATCTGCCATCTCTTATGAGTGTTTGGGCCCTGTGCCCTTGCTGTCATGGTTTCACTACCTGGCATCTCCCCGAAAAGGTCCTCTGCCTGGGCCACAATGCTCACCCACCTCTGCAGCAAAGCCTGGACATTAGTCATGTTGCCCCTGGACCCTGAAATGAGATAAAACAGTATAGGCAAATGGTAAGTAAGAAACAAAAAAAATGTAACACACACTCACACCATGTCACTTGAAGGAAGGGGATCTCCCATCCCCGGCTATTACCTTTCTCCCTCACCAATTACACCAAATGTCTTCCTAAAGAATAAAACACCCCTGCCATGTGTCAAACCCCAGACCTCTCTCTGATGCAACACAGATTCTAGAGTATTAAGGTCATGATGCTGCACAACCCCTACCGAACAAATAATTACCACTCCCAAGATGGTATGCTGAACCTATTTAATCTCCTTGTACATGGGCACATACAAAGGCTTCCTACTTATCCCCAGGGTCTAGCCTCCTCCCATAACCCTACTTCCTCTTAAATAGAATTAACTTTTTATCTTTGTGTTAGACATCCTGCCAAAACTCTCCTTTCCTCACAAATGCATTATCTTTGTTGTCACATCACCCTCTCTTCTCTATCAAACTTCCCAACCTGTTAGAGCAAGAAATCTGGACAAGGCACAAATAATGGGGGGACAAAAGCCTCAAATAGGGACACTTTTTAAATACTGCTCTTACAAACTTAGAATGTGGATAGAATAACAGTTTATGCATTAGCATGAATTTTTTGAAGGATATGAAGTCTGAAACTCAAATAACTTCAGCATTCAATGATTTGTCAATGATTTGCCAGAACCACAATTTTAGGAGAAACGTACCAAAATTATAAAGCAACATCTGGCCATTCTGTGAAAATCTGTATAGTTAAGAAGTCTGTTCCCTAACCATATGTTCTGCATCTAAAGCAGTTAGAAGTACCTAGGTGGATTCAAGCATTATATGCCTCAGCTGCATACAAGTCTTCATTAACTGACAAAGGTGTTTTTTTTTTCTTTTTTTTAATGAAGAAACTGCTACCACGTATGCGCGGCAGCAGCCTCTAGTCAGGGAACCTCATGCCTGTGAAGGTAATCAACCCCCCCATTGCTCCCTTTCAAATGGACTAGCCAGGCCAGCCTAAAAGCGATACTACCGTCCAGTTGCCCTCCCAAATGACCTCATGCAAGCTCAGACATCCGCATGGAGTAACTTTTTGTCTTTTTTTGTTTTTTGGGTTTTTTTTATATATTATGCTGAAACATACTGATGCTGCTACTGTGAATGTGTGGACGTAGCTGAACATGAGGAACCCAATGCCTGCCATACCTCTCAACTGTACAGATTTCTTCAGAATGTCCAGATTTTTGCCTTATATGTTTGGTCCGCATTTCATAAAATTGTGGCAATCTGGCCAAATAGTGACAAATCATTAAAGAATGAAGTTTGAAAATAATGAGACATTTGAGTTTTAGACTTCATACCCTTCAAAAAGTCCATATTAATGCAAACATGTTGTTCTATTAACTTCCTAAGTTTGTAAGATCAATATTTCAAAATTGTCCCTATTTGTACCACTTTTTTATGGCTTTGCCCAGATTCCTTACTCTAAGAGGTTGAGAGGTATGATGCAAACGAAAAGGAAAAACACATCTGTGCTGCTCCTCTTCTCTTCTGTGGTCAGGGTTGTACCCTAACTACTGAGCAACATACAAGGAAAGCCATGGTTAGCCCCTCGAGCAGTTACTGTGCCCATTTGATTTTTTTTTTTTTTTTTTTTTTGTGAAACTGCTACCGCGCATGCGCAGCAACAGCCAACACTACCACTGATCCGTTAACTGGGAAATTAGCCTTACCTATCCATACACAGCCACCAGAAGCCCCACAGGAAAAAAAAAAAGATACCGCGACAATGGAGTTGTCCTCCTTTCAATGCCCCCAGACCTGCAGCAAGCTTCTCTGTCCCACGGGAATGCACCTACCCCACTATAAACCACCAGTGGGAAATGGCAAAGGAACCAACCCAGCATGTTGCTGCCAACACTCCCCAGCAGAAAACAACTGCAGTCATCCCACAGGGAAGCTCTCCAGAACAGGAAACAAGGTAGCCAAGCCATTTTGTTTTTATATATGTATATATATATATATATATATATATATATATATATATATATATATATATGGATTTGCTGTGTAATTTTGAAATACTGAAATCCCGAATTTCAGCATTTTGAAATTACATAGCCGAAGACACCAAATACCGAAACCCTAAAACCATGAAATTCCAAATCCTGACGCTGCACTACAAATACAGCACACACAAACACATACACACAACCCCCCCAACTCAAATATAATACCCTACACTACAGATAAGCTGCGCCCCCCACACCCCCTCTACTTATATATACTAAGTCCGAGATCACACAATCAGACACACAAGCAACTCACTCCCACACATTGTACACAACCTTGCACACACACACATCACAGTCAAAACACACACTGACAGAAACTAAAGCCCCTAACCAACAGACATACACATACATACATACCCAAACTCACAACTTACCATTCACACACCACAACACCAGAAGCGCTAATTCAAAATCTCCGTACTTCGGGATTTTGAATTTTCCGCTTCTGGTTTACCGGTATTTCAAGTCTTTCGTATTTTAATTTCAAAATACTGAAATTCAGGATTTCAGTATTTCGAAATTAAATAGGGATCCCATATATATATATATATATATATATATATATATATATATATATATATATATATTTAGTTCCACTTCAGAATCTCGCGTTACTGAAAACTTGAACTTCATATGGTCGAGACCATATGATCGAGTCTTCAGAAACTCGAAATTGTGAAGTGTTAAAAAAAACACTTTATGTTACTTGAAAGTAAGGTTTTTAGAGGGGGGCAAGTCCCCCTGCACCCTCCCTAGTTAAATATACCATCGCAGTTATCGCACTATAGACTATAGTGAGGAAATGGGAAATCTTCCATTCTATGCTTCTGCATACAGCGCGGAACAGGAAATTTCCCTTTTCCCCACTGTAGCGCGATTTCAGAGTTGGTATATTTAAGTAGGGGGGTGTGGGGTGCAGGGGGGCTTGCCCCCCCCTACAGAAACAATGTGTTTTACTTTTTTTTTGTTGTTCGTTCACTTTGGAATTCCGAGTTTCTGATAACTCGATCATATGGTCTTGACCATATGTAGTTCGAGTTTTCAGTAATTCAAGATTCTGAAGTGGAACCATATGTATGTATATATATATATATATATATTTTTTTTTTTTTGCTACATTCAAAGTGTTACACAATTTGTGCACAGCCAACAACTAGTGAGGGAAGGAATCAGACCATGTAACTTAGGTTGCAGACAGTAGTTTGCTAACAGTTCAAGTTCTGTATCCTGTGTGGTAACTGTACAGCACCCCTGCCTAATCACCCATACCAACCAACCACCTTCCATCACTCATGGTGACATCACAGCGAGGTCATGCTTACAGCCAGCAGGCCCTCTGCAGTACGCTGGTCCTCAAACCCAGCCACCAACTGTATCTATATATCGCTTCCCTGTTAGAAGACTGAAGGCGCATTCTTTCGAATGCGTCTTGGTCGAACTCAAAAGCCTGAAACGGCAAAATATCGATGAGGCTTTTAAGCAAATTATTTTCCTGGGAAAGAATTTGCTTGGCCACTTTGTTACTTTGTCGTTTTTGGCACTGCAGTGCGGTCTTGGAGTTGGTATATTTAAGTAGAGGGGTGTGGGGGCAAAGACCCCCACTAAATGCATTGTTTAAAGTGTTTTATTTATTTATTTATTTATTTTTTTTGGAACAGCAATTTTTTTTCCTAGGGAAAAAAATAGCTTTTCTGACAGTTCGAAATTGTAAGCTTTCACTTACATAGGGTTGATTAATCACCGTTCGCTTTTTTAAGCATTCCCTATAAAAACATCTACTCTTCATAACATCTAAACTCAAAACGTCAAGACCATAACATCTAAACTTCAAAACATCTAAAACTCAGAACATCAAATCTGAAAATATTGAAAACTACAAAGTAACTATAAATAACATCCCGCACACTGTTTGCTATGTTTATGCAGGGGGGGCAAGCCCCCCTGCACCCCCCACATCCCCCGTAAATTAAATATACAAACTCCAAGGTCGCACTACATTGGGGTTAGGAAATGAACTTTTTCTCCCACTGTAGTGCGACCTTGGAGTTGGTATATTTAATTTACGGGGGGGGGTGTCGGGGGTGCAGGGAGGCTTACCCCCCTGCATAAATATTATTTATTTATTTATTTATTTATTTTATTTTACATTTGTTGACTGAGCCAGTCTAACTGGATATTTGTCCACTTTCAGTAGAGGCCCGGGGAGATAAGCTCCGATGAAAACAATAACAAAATCATATATACAAAATTAATGTAAACAATGCACAATGAAGGTACATGTGTGAGAATAGACTGTAATTAGTGAGAATACATAGTAAAAACTCTGGGGGATGTTTCATATATATATATATATATATATATATATATATATATATATATATATATATATATATAACATCCCTACTCACCTCTCCAGCAGTCAATCTCAGGTCATCTCGGACGTGACTTGTGCTTAACAGAATCACGCCAAAATGTTGATTTCAGTAGGAAACTCCCCACCTCAAAAGCCCTAAAGTCCCCCGCCTTTCCATACCTCACTTCCTTCCTTCCTCCTTCCACTAGTTAACCCTTTATTGCCCACTCTTCCTGTAAAGCCTGCCTTTCCTAACTAACCTTCCTAACCCCTACCTTCCCTTACCTGTTCTTCTGCACCCTCCCTTCCCCCTAAAGATGTCCCTTGACAAATTTGTCTGTTGCAAATATCATTTGTAATAAGCCAGATGTTGCGATTCCCATGGAGAAAAGGGACATTATACTAATATTTCAAGAAGAAAATGGGGCTGTTTTGAGTATGAGAGACTGTGTTTGAGAGGCATGATAAAATTACTTAAATTGAGTAATGAAGTAATGAATATAAACATGTAATTTTCAGTCTGGTTAACAACAGCAGATTTTCAACAGTTGCAGTGCATGGAGGAAATAATAGTGTTGGGAAAAGTAATAAATATCGCATACTAAGGAAGGTAAATGATATCATTGAATACTGCTCAAGATTATATATTAAAACCGTTTTTATGAATATTTTTTATAGTGGTAAAATACAAGCTTAAAGTTAGATCAGAAGTTAGTGGGCTTATTATTTGTATTAAAATGCAATTATTTGAATCCAAAAACCTTCCATGTTGTTTATGGAATATATCGTAGCTAGACATAATTGTTTGGTAAGGGACAGGATGCATCTTATTCATTCATCGAATAAAATATTAAGCCACACATCTGAGAAGCTAATAAAAGACTTTTTTTGGAAGTAGTACTGATTGTCCTGTAAGGAAAGGTGAATGTAAAAAAAGAAAAAAAATATAACAGTATTCCTCGTACTAAATGCTATGAGTTCAAAAAATAAATATGCTGAAGTGAATTTGTCATTTGCACAGGGTAACATGGATATATGATTTCTTCAAGGAATGCATTTCAAGGAATCTTGTCCAGTCCATTATTTCTCTAATTATCATGGGTTTTACAATCATAGAAATGATGCCAGGGGAGGTATGCTATCATTATTTATCAAGGAAGGTATTAGGTATATTTTGCCAAACATTGGAACTGTGAAGTTATTACTATAAATCTGTAGAATAATTGAAGAAAAGTGAATAGTTCAGGGGTTTACTGATTACTGTCCTTAAGTAAAGTAGAAAACAGGAAATGAATTGAGGAGCTTAAAATATATCTGTCCGGAACTTTAACTTGTCTGAAATTCGTTGGAAAACAATATGAGGTGAGACCAGATTGGGCAGTTTATTTTTTATCAATTTTGTGTAAGACAGGGCCAATCCAGCTTTCTATTTCTGCCAGTAAGGGAAAATAGTAAGTTAGATGCAGTTCTTTTATTCCCTAGAGACTGATGCTATAGATGTTAAAATGATGGATCCACTGGGTTCTTTAGATCATTTTATAGTGAAATGTTATTTCTGCTAAAATGTGCAAAAAAAAAAAAAAGAAAATTAGTATAATCAATATTGAGTCAAAGGATGCCTTCTATGCCAGGTAGCTGTCACCTCATAACAGAGGATACAGAGTATAGCCACAGGGCTGTGAGTCGGTCCATGTAATAAATGTTGTTTAAGCCTTGACTCCTTCTAATAAAGTATCTCTTTGGGAATTCCATTTGCTCCATGTGTCTGGACAGATACATGCCAAAGGGGGCATTATACTCAATGACTGGCCTAATGAGTGCTGAGTAAAGGGAGGACACTGACATCTCTAGATCTAGACAGAACCCCTTTGTTTATAAGCTGTCCAGTGTTGAAGGACTATCTTACAACAATGGGCACATGTTGATAAAAATTAGGCCATGGTCCACATAAATTCCCTAATCTGGAACAACTGGGTCAGCTCTTCAGGGGAGAATTGTCAATGTGGTAGTGCACTGGGGAAAATGAATTCCAAAATGACACAGTAATGCATTTTTGGTATTTAATTTATGTCCATGATTTTGACACCAATTATTTTTCTGGGACAAAACCTTCTTGTGAGGTGACTAACTAATTTGGGGATTCAATCACAGTTCCCAGTTTACAATGCAGGAACAATTAGTGATAGTATGCGAAAAAAACACTACCACTGCTTTGCATAGATTTAACATGTCTAACAATGGATATGACATCTCTGTGTACTTCCGTATTTTACGTAAATAAATTCAGCATTGTCCACATAATACCATGATGGAAGCATGTTTTGCAATTTGCATGACAGGCCAGCACAAAGGTCTGAAATGTTAACTGCCTCAAATACAGTTGTAAGTGAGAAAATTAGATTTATTTTTAGAGAAAATTATAAATATGTTTCATAATATTTCTTTTATTAACTTTATTCAGGTTAAGAATATATGGAAATTCATTTCATCAAATGAAAGCTTGTATAATGCTTCAGAAGTTATCCTTGGTAACTGCTGTATGCCTTTTACTAGTCTTCAGATATTTATATATGTTTAGTAATACAATATGCGTAGATGCGCAAATAGTTTCACCATCAAAATGTCAAATACAAAACATTTTTTAAGCAAAAGACTGAATTACAATGTCAAAACCAAATACAACATCTAGCCTAAATGTTGAACCTCAGATACGCAAAGATCAACATTTGACATACCAGACTTTCAGTTTTGAAAGTCTGTATCTCCATTTACATTTTAGCAGGGGGCAGGCCACCCTGCACCCCCATGTGGAAGGCACAGCCCCCCACACAACCTGCAAATTATATATACCAACTCCAAGGTTGCATTACATTGAGGAAAAGGGTAAATTCCCTGATCCTCACTGTACAACAATTTCCATTCACAATGTCAAACTCATAATAATGATTCAAGCTTTAATTTCATGATTATGATTTAGTATTATTTCAGGTTGGCATTGTGAAACTTTGAAAACGCAGTTTCAGCTGTACGCTGTTCGAGAACCAGCCTTCAACATTTTGATGGCAAACCACATAAGTAGCATCTTTCTTTACATATGTCAGGAATCTCTCACCTGGGTACATTGCAGAACAGCATTTAACATGCCCAGTCAAAATAGCGCTCAGAAATGGCTCATCAGAAAAGTAGGGTGCTCAGTATCAGGGGAAATGTGAGTTAGTTTCCAGAAATATAATGAATATGTAAGTGAATAATTACATTAATAACTTGAAGCATAAGGTGGTCATATGGTACTTCATGATATGAAATGGAAGCATAAACAAGGCTAAAAAAGCAATGGATCGATAATTGTTGATTAACTGGCACTGATTTGCAGACATTTACATTTATGTGAACATTAAATATGGAAATATGTGCACTAATCATAATTATGTACATATTTCAGAAATGGATTGGCATCTGCAAACCTACTTTGCGCCAAACTGATGGATGCACCTGCATGAATAAAAGTTGCACCGATAGTTGAGGTCAGTCTGCTGTGGTTAGAGATATATTATCATTTGTTTGTATAATAATATTAATACTAATATTTACATATTATCTAATTACTTGTTCAGTATAATATGATTATGTCTGGCTGACATATTAATATAACCATTGTGGAGAGGAGAGTGCGATGAAACTCTTTTGTTATTATTATTTTTTTTTTTTGTAGCCTTCTGAGATATATACATTTGTTTACAGTTAGGATGAAAAAAATAGCTCTGGTGAAAGCTGCTCAAGCAGGAAATATGCAGATGTCAAGTGGTATGAAATTGCACTCAGGCTAGGGTTAACCTCGAAGTAAAATTCTTGTATATTTTAGCAAACAAAGCTATACTTTTGGGAAGGCAGATATAGAATCACCAAAACCTCAAAGGTAATAGTTATAACTTAACTTCATTTAGTTTAGGATTAAACTGTCTAACCATCTATAAGCAATCTGTTGTTGCCAGTGTATCAAGGACAATGGATAATTTATAAACTGTAATAATAATAATAAATAAATGTCTGCATTCTACATATGAAAGAATGTCCATTTACACAGCAGTTGTAAAATCATATTATTTCAAGTTTATGTAGAATTTATTTTGACCATTTTGTAATAATACACAAACCATCTTTACTGTGCTGTATTATTCAATAATTACCACAACACTTAGGTTTTATCAGGGTAGACTCACTAATTCCTTTCTTATTTTGCCATTTGCACTTTGAAATGTATTACTTGTACCATTTGGTAATGTTTTATTCTCCTATTGAAATTAGTTGCTTGTACATTTTGGTAATGTTTTATTCTCCTACAGGGAGGGGATGTATTTCAGTATTTGTTGATGTTGCACTATGATTAGATAATATTACAATAACTGTTAAATTGTGGTTTTGTTGAACTGTTGAATAATAAAGTTTAGAAAACAGTCATTAAAAATAAGACTTTTAGTATTGACTTTTACTACTGGATGTGTGTTGGTTTTGTTGCTGTATTTATTATGTGTACCAACATTAGCTTGTGATAAATATTTTGTCCACAGTAATATGCATATAGCTACTTCCCATAACATCAAAGGAAATTAAATAAATAACTAGAGCCAAATTCAGCAATGAGCTTTATAGAGATCCCTGAGGGCAGGCAATCCTTATCTCCATTTTGTAGTAATGTATCCTGTTGTTATTCCCAGTTGTTGAGTACTGTTAAAAGACATGCAGCATAGGATGTTTTAAAGGTAAATACCAGACATTACACTATCATAATGTAGAGTACTCATTGTACTCACTTTCCATTAGCAGTCAATATAAGGCTTTTTCTTAGGCTGATTATGCAACACTTTACTAGAATATATCATTAATGAAGTTTGTTTTTCATGCAAATTAATCCATGTGAAATAAAGAACATGATCACAACTCTACAATATGGTAGACAATGCAATCTGAATACAAACAATAAAGAAAAACTTGCAAATGATTTTTTGAGGACAACTCGACCAAGATTACCTGTACCTCTCATGCCTCGTTATTTAAAGATAAGGACTGCACCTTTGTAGAATGACTGCAAAATATGAGAAGCCTGCAATGAAAGTATTGGTGGTACTCAGAAAACCTGGTTAGTAAAACTTTACATGGTGCTTTATGACTTAGGTATGACTGCTGAGTTCATAGTTTCCATTCCTACTCAGTAGCATAGCTTAGCTGTCATGACCATCCAGAGGTTTGTTGTCACATGTAAATGTGGTAGCCTGTGGTGGTTCCTATGTTACTCAATAAAGCCCCTTAACAGTCCAGTATATTGCTCTAGAGGGATAAATTGTTTAGTACAGTGATTTGTCTAGTAGCATGATTCATAAAACTCCATAAATTCACAAATTCATAAATGTATGTCATGCAGAACAGCATATTAAATGGATACTGGTGTGCAGCAATTTAGCTGTATACAGCTATGTATTTCAGGTTGAGAGAATATGCTCATGTTGAAGTGAAATAGCTTCATTAATCCAGGTACTAATAATTCATTTAAGTATTACAGTAAACTGAGAGTGCATGACAGGCTGTGTATGTTCATTTGTTTATATGCAGCATAGTATGAGGGCAGTGTGAGTGGGTTCTCTGAGTGTATGAGCATTAAGGTTTACTACCAAGTGTTTGAAACTTACCTTACCAATTGTCATAAGGTCAAGGGTAAAGGTGCAAAAGTTTAAAACTGTGAGTGGAAATCCTGTCACCTCTGAAACATCAGCACATAGCTTGGGGTTGTATGAGTGTCACTGTTTACAATTGGATCACACTACAGTGGGGATCAGGAAAACTACCGTTTTCCTCACTGTAGTGTGATCTTGGAATTAGAATATATATTTTAGTAGGGGTATGGGGATGCAGGGGGGGACTGCACCATGCAAAACAGTAAAAATGTTTATGATTTCTCAACTGCTGTTTTTGCAGAAGAAGGTTTCAGGAAATGTCAAATGTCAATTCTAGGCTTCTGAATGTTTGACATATTGAACACTCCAAAAAAGTTTCTGACATTATTTTTTGGCAATTTTGTTAAATGCTAATAGGATTTTACTATTTTGGTAGTAAACTGGGCATTAATACTTATCTGGAGTGTATATTTGTGTGTACCTATGTACAATCTGTACTATAAAATGTAGAGGCTAATCAGAACAGAGACATCATTTACAGTGTTTCTGCACTACTTAGCCTCTCCTGTCTGATACCAGGCAAGATAAGTACAGTGTGTAAGCCGTGTGTGTGTGTCTGTGTTTGTGTATGTGTGTGCATGTGTGTCTGTGCATGCATCTGTGTGGCCTGCCAGGTAGCTCAGCTTCCCACTAGCACATTATGACAGGTTGCTTAACCAAACTGTAGTGATTCATAGTCATGCAAATTCACTCTTAATTAGAAACAATTCTAGTTAGAATGTTCATGACTATGAATCATTTAATAACAGTGGAGCACAGTCCAACTTATCTGTGCATGGAATGTTCTGCTGTTGTACTATTAGCTAGGAATACCTGCTTCTGTCTCACTCCCTGGCTACAAGACTGTGATTTCTAAGTTATTTAAATGGAAATGACATAAAAGTTCAACTGCACATAAAGCCAACAATCCTCCATCCCACCCCTGGAAAAGTAAACTGTCAAACATTTGACAAATAAAATGAAAGACAGTTACACAAAAGGTTTGAAAGTTAGAGAAGTCACAAAAAATCTGTGCATCTGCCAGTCAAAAGTGGTCCTGAGAAATGTTTCTCCTCCCTATTTTATTAGAAGAAACATTACAGTGACTGCAAACTTGGCAATGGCAAAACTTAATTTGCTTAAAGGAATAACTTGATACTGTCAGATTCTACATTAAATTGCACGGAGACTTCTAAGGGTATAATATGTGTCTTAGATGCATGCATTTCATAGCTAGGAATATTTTTGTTCTTTGAAAGTTTTTTTCTTGTTTGTCTGAAAGAGAACTGACATATGGCCATTTATATATAGGTACCAAATGTAATATTTCATGGATATCTGTCTATCAGAGTCAAGCGTGCTTCAATATACTCACTTCATCTGGCAGTTTAGCATAGAGGCCTGCAGCTATGAACTGGTAAGAAGCTTCATTCTGTGATTCACTGTTTGTGTCCTTCAATCTTGATTACTGTATGACTCTGATCAAGTCATTTAACCACACAGATTACCTTCTCATCACTGAAAATAGGTATAGTGTGGTCCTGGTCAAGTTCTCACATAAATTTTACCCTAGTGGTCACCATCTTTCATCTTTGTGGATGCATGTGCCAGACCCCACTTTGTGCTAATGCATTTCCAAAAGGTTATCCATGATGTCATTCAAAAGAGCTTTATGGCATACTAAAATAATTAGTAAATCTAATTAAAGAGGAAGTATTGCAATACATTTTATAGGATAGCATGGTACATAGAAAAAAGTAAATAAAGAGAATTTATATTAATAATCAGATTGTAATGTGAGCAGTTTAATTATGCAAATACATGTACTGCAAGTGCAACTATATGAGCACAGCTGGCTTTTTCAGTGGTGACCTTTGACTTTTGATCTTCATAAGTGGCTTGCTCTGTGTCACAAAGAGTTCAAGTTGATTGAGAAGGAATACAACTAAATATGAAAAAGCTTGTTATCTGCCAAAAAAAAAATCATAGATCTCTGTGGTACACTTCCAGGTACATGATTTTTTTTTCTAATGTGATGTTACCTTATGTAATTGTGCAGTAAAGATACATTCTGCACTTACTATTTTATACAACATGTAGCACATATATTTAGCACTGAGGTTTGTTTACTTTATGTACTGTTTTCTGATTATATTGAAAATACCATTTTAAAAAGTGGCATATTGTTAGCTTCTGCAGCATCCAAAGAACAGGTTGGTTTATTTACAGTTTCTGTTTAAACAGAAAAAAAGTGTCAAAATGTTTGATGTTTTGTTCAAAGCACAGTCACATAGACTTACCTTTTCCTTTTAACGTAACATTCCACAGAAGTGATTAGGAGTGCTTTGTTTCATTATCAACCCATAAGGATTCATATTCATTTCTGAAAACATGAATCCTTTCAGAAATCCATGACAGGTGCACATTATAGTGATTCAAATAAAGATGTTGATAAGGTGTATAAATGTAAATTTCATATGAAACAACATTTTGGGCCCTTTTTCAGCAGAATATTCAGGTCCTTTTTTAATTAATATTATTTTCAGCATTATTCAATACTGTGAGCCATGAGAGATTTATATTGCATGGTAAGATTTTTAATCTGTATTATTCATCCCCCAATGACTGCTTGTTAAAGGTTATATAAACATGAGACATTGCCAGTTTATACAGATATTAATCATGCTTTATTAATTAAAGTAACTGTCATTTTTTTCTCTTTTATTTTTGCATTATGTTATAACTGCACAATTATCCAGTCTTATAAAAAATGTATGTTATATCTAATTAGTATTAGATTGTCATTTTCCACAGAATATAAAATATATAGAAGAGAAGTTAAAGCAGAAAAGTGTGTGGTCTTGTTTAAACAATACGAACAGAAAGCCAGGTGGCAGAGTCTGTTGGGAACTGTTATGTGGGTCAGAACATTGCATCATCAGCAATTTCTTTTCCCAGCACATCCATTTGCTTGAATACTCAAAGCAAGTAATATAAGCACCTCCCCTTGCTAAGGATATCATTAGAGGAATAGCTACTTTACTTTGGCGGCCTACTTGCATATGCATTAGAAAATAAAATCTACCTTTTCATACTGGAATGTGTTTCCTTTATTAAAACAAAGTACTGTGCTAGTTCCTGTATGCCACTTAAAAAGAAGATAAGTCATGGAAGATTTTACTATCCTCCATAGCTAAAATAATGTTGCTGTTTAACAAATATAAGGACTGTTAATCAATGTATTAGAAGTAATGGTGTGAAAGCTAAACAATTTAAAGATTATGAGTTAAAAGTTAATTATGGGTTTGCCTAAAGAGCCTAAGCTGCAGCATTCTTAAAATGCAATAGTGTGTGTGTGTGTGTGTGTGTGTGTGTGTGTGTGTGTGTGTGTGCGTGTGTGTGTGTGTGTGTGTGTGTGTGTGTGTGTGTGTATGTATATACATATTTGTGACTTTTATTTTAGAAAACACCAATCCTAGGATCATGAGAGGTTACTAGGCTAACAGCCCCAGGGCCCATACAAGTCTATCCAAGTTCAACCCATGATCCCAAGAGTGTTTGGTTCAAGCTGACACTAAAATCAGCACCTATTCCCCCTGTCCAAGAGGGACATAGATGTAATCCTGGGGTAAAATTCCAGTTGCCCATCCAGTTGTACAAATGACACTTAAATAGGGCCAATGAGGGGCTTTGCTTAAACATGAATAGGAAGCTTGTTCCAAAGTTTGGACAAGCTCTGTAAGACAAGTCTTTCTCTCCAGCAAGTTCTGTTGATGTCACATACCAGGTCATGGTCCTTTGAGCAATTGACCCGTGTGCCATTTGACTTGTGAATGTGCAGCATTTCCATTAAAGCTGGGTCAGAGATCACTCTATATGCAAGGCACGGGTCACCTCTGAGCAGTCTGTATGACATGGAGTAAAATGACAATGCACCATATTCTCTTTGAAAAATGACAACACTAACTTAAGCTTAGAAAGTCTCAATACACCATTTGTACTTTTCTCATGTGTTATGGATTCACATTAACTATACTTTTACAGAAAAATGCTAGAATTATTTTTTATGGTTCTGTTTTTATCTAACTGTTTCAATACAATCGTGAGGTTCTTGAAATGCAGGGCATATGAGAAATGGTATTAATGCATTTTATATTGCTATCTAATTCACATGTATATTTCTAAAAATCTGATTAGCTTAGACATGGCCATTTAAACAATGTGTATGTGCTTACTTAAATGCTCATCTCATAAATAAAATATCCATTCAACAGCATATAATGCATATACTGTATGGGATAAAAAATGACTATAGTGCTCTATTGTATTCTTATTACTGTAAAAACAATGTTTCTGCTGGTCTGATTCTCAAAGGGCTTCTGATATTTCGAATATGTCATAATGTATAATTCTGAATATTCTCCACAAATAATTTACTCTATGTCCCTCTACAGTGTATTATATAGGATATAAGCTCAAAAACATAAGGTGGAAATATATATTTTTTCTTATAGCAAACTGCTGTCATTTTTTAAGTCATAACATATCTTTGCAGCATTACTATATAGCACCATATGCGTAATGGTAAACTGCTCTCCATACGGCTTTTTTTCTAGTTACAGTATTCATTTTATTTATGTCCTGCAGCAGCCAACGTAGGAATAATACCGATTGTCAGCAGTTGATATGACAATGCCTCCTTAATGAAGATGGAGATACAGCTATGTTCAACTGTGTGCTTATTTAATTAATTAATTAATTTATTTATATATTTATTTATCAAGTTTACTCAAATTACTCTTTTCTGATAGCAAGCATGTCTCTACTGAAAGATTGTTCACATACATGTACAGTAGTGTTTATCAGCAACCACATCTATAGATAATTTTTGTGTGCACATAAACGAGTGTATGCGGATTCACTTAAGAAGCTTGAAATACTGAAATATTGAATTTCAGTATTTTGAGCCCAGAAAGCCAAATCCTGAGAACAGCGAAAGTTTAGAAGCACGAAATTCAAAACTTTGAATACCGGAGATTTTGAATTTCACACCTCTGAACTTTTGCTGTGGTTATCTATTCAGGTAAGTGTGTGTGTGTGTGCTAAGGGTTTTGGGTAGGGGCTGCGGTGTGTGTCAGTGTGTTTTGTTGCTGTGATGTGTGTGTGAGGAAAATGTAGCTTGTGTGGTGGTGTTTTGTGTGTCTTTGCATGTATTGTTACCTCGGAGTGAGAATATTTAAGTGGGGGGATGTAGAGGGTGCATGTAGTAGAGTGGGTATGTGTGTGTGTGTGTGTGTGTGTGTGGGGGGGGGGGAATGGTGTGTGTGTGTGTGTGTTTGTGTGTGTGTGTGTGTGTGTGTGTGTGTGTGTGTGTGTGTGTGTATGTGTATGTGTGTGTGTGCACAGTAGTACTGTGAAATTCAAAATCTCCGGTGTGCGAGATTTTGAATTTTGCGGTTTTGTGGATTCGGCTTTCTGGGCTTGAAATACTGAAATTCGATATTTCAGTATTTCGAGCTTCTGAAGTGAATCCATGTATGCTTATGTCGGGGGGGGTGTACATGTGTGTATGCTTTGTTGGAAATTAGCTTTTTACTACTCACTACATTACAAATATGGTGCCGGATTCTTTGGATGCACCGATTGTTTATTGTGAGGTGCTGGTCAGGAAAATGGCAAAAGGCTGAGTTTTGCCAATTAAACAAATACACATTCAATGCACATGCAGTTATTTAGTGGTTCATTTACTTATCAACTTTTTATCTCATTCAAGGTTTGTAGTAGTTCTGATAGCATGGTTTTAGTTTTAGGTTCATCTCTAAAGAATGTCTGTATAAAAGTTTAAGAATATGCATTACATATTCTTGTATATTTCTTGCCATAATACACTAGAATGTGCAGCATAAATAACAGAACATGCTGTAAATAATCTTATCCAAATTCATGACAAAATAAACCAATGCAAACATATGAACAATGTAAAAAAAAGTAAATGTGTAGAATTTGGCATAGAGACCTAGTAAAAAGATAGATTCCAGTAATTTGGATAAAGGCAGAAGATGAAAAGAACACTACAGTTGTAAAGTGTTGTACACACAGATGTACAAGCAGCAGTATAGGAAAGGGAAAGCCACGGAAAGATAAGAAATTATGTCATTTATATGAGCAGCTGATGAAGGCCTGGCGTGGAAATGTACGAACAGAAGCTGCTGGGTGAGAGCATTAAAACTATGAGAAAAAGTAAAGTACTCAAGTTTCTAAGCACAAAGCAGAAGATGGAGTAAAATGGAGGTTAAAATCATTGCCATGAGGGATGAATCAATTGAAGGAAACCTGGTTATATCTTTAGAAGGTATGGCTAGCTCAACACGAAATAGAAAATTATACTACAGTATGTAAGGACACCAGAGAAAGCAGCTTGCCTGCAGATCAGAAGCAAAAGGTAATGGAAGGAGAATTATATAATGGTTACATGATTAAAAAAGTAATAAAAACCTATGAATTGCTATGAGGTAGGAAAAAGGGGATGCATATTAGAATATATTTGAGAGATCCGTGGTGTGATGAACAGCTGCTGTGTATATACGATGTGTAATCTATTCATCAATAAAGCTATGTACTTCCTTTCAAACAAACGGCACATAAGAAGTCACATAATGTGCAAAGGTAAATAACTGATATGGAATGATCATGCTGGCAGCAATATTATACTAAAGAATTTCTAATATTGCTTTCTATATAACTTTTTGAGTTTAGCTAGTGGTATTTAGGCATTTGTATTTCATCATTTACAATTATGCATTTTGAATTTTAAATAAGACATTAGCATGACTGGAATGATTAATCCACATTTGGCATCTTATACCTAAATATTTTTAAAAGAAAGATACAACATAGGTAAGGTGCACCTGAAATAAGCAACTGGATCTGTCTCAGTTAAAGTATATTGTTGCATTTTCTATGTATTTGTTTTACATTTAATTTCATTTCTTGGTAAACACCTGATGTTAAAACTGCAAATGGTTTAAAAACAAAATAAAGATTATGCCATGAGTTTGGAATTTTTAGATTCACTATCAAATGTCTTTTTCTTATGACAACACCCACAATACAATGTCAATACATATTTTGGCAATGAGTTATATACACCAGGCCTGCATTTACTGTAATAAAAAATAACATACGTTTTTAGAGGAACAGCTACTCATGTACATTATTATTTCAAAAAAAAAAGAAAAATCAACATATGAACAAGATATGGATTCATTTTTAGTGTAGGGCATTCTACTGTGAAACAGAGCTGACATTTTTTCTTACTAGCATGCAAGACTACACTGATGCTACACCTAGTATGAAAAATAGTAGCTTATACACTAGTGTAGGTAATGAAGCATTGTGGGTTCAAACTTTCATGATATCATGTCGGAAGTTTTTAGCTTCAAGAAAATTTTCAAGGGGTCATTCTTTTCAGCAAAATTAATTGTAAAAATAACACAAGGATTTTCTTCTTTTTTGGCCCTGCCATCCCAGCAAATGCCTGCTTTTGCAGTTTGAGGGGGACATACAAGGGATCTTCTGTAAAAAAAATCATCCCTCTTCTCCAGAAATGATTTTGCAGGCTGTATTGCACCAACCTCAAAGCACTGGGAGTGGCTTCTTTAGTATGTTGTTGAATCTTTCAGCTTTTCCCAGTTAGGGGTCACCACAGTGGAACTCCGGTTCGCTAATGATTGGCAGTAGATTTTTACGTACCGAGTTGCCAGCCCTGACGCACAACCTTCAATGAAGGTACACCCATTCTCACATGTCTACACACAGAAGATGCTTTAGCTGAGAATCAAACAGGACAACATCTTACTGTGAGGCGACAACGCTACCGCAGCACCACCAATATCTACCAAAAATTTTCTACTTTCCCATCTACTCCATGAGTATCAGCTACTCTCTTTATCCACTGGAAATGATAAGCTGACCAGTCCCCTTTTCACTGCCCCTCTCTTCTGTGTTTAGCCACAAATCGAACTCCAGTGACCTGTGTGAAAGTAAGAGCTTTACCTTTCTGCATCATAACATCCAGCAAACATTATAAAATTTGATACTGTATATGGTAAACAGATTATTGTTATCTGTAAGAGTATGTTATTTATATTTGTCAAGGAAATTATGATGATATACTTTAATATAAAATATAAAATATAGACAGACCATTTTTTTGCAGTTATTCACAACTCATTTGCCTAGGACTTGTGAAAATAATAATTTTAGTTGTCAGCATTTTGCAATTAAACATATCTACATCCCTATCAGAAATAAGAAACAAATATCAATGCACATAGGTTGATAGGTTCATAGGTAGGTACTAGGCTATCTGCCCAAAGGCATTTATAAGCCTAGCCAGAATGTGTTGGCTTTCGGCACCCCCTTAGATTAGTTCCCTGTGCCTCTGTCCAGCAGAGCCAATGAAGTGATCCCTGGGGTAAACTTTCTGTTTCCCATCCACTCGTCAAGGTTCCTCTTGAAGAGTGTTAGTGAGGAGCTCTGCCTAATGTAGATTGGAATCTTGTTCCAAAGCATGGGAAGTCTCTGGGACAGGAATCTATCCCTCCAGCATGTCCTATTTATTGTTGTGGTGAAGTTTAGATCCCTAGAGCATGTGGCTCAAGGGGATAAGGTTTTCTTTAGGTGGAGCATATCCATCAATTCTGGATTGGACATGGCCTTGTATGTCAGGCAGAGATCACCTCTGAGTAGGCGGTATGCAACCGAGTACAGCTGGAGTTTCTTCAGTTGAGCTGCAAAGGGCATCTGTTTGAGGCCAGTGATCCTCTTGGTGAGGTACTTCTGTGGTCTTTCCAGCTATTGCAGGTGTCTTGTAAGGTACATCCCAAATGGGGCATTGTACTCTATGATGGGTCTGATGAGTGATGAGTAGAGGGGCACAAAGACCTCTTTTGATCTGGATGCGAACCCTTTTGTGATTAGGTGGCCACATAAAAGGATTTTTTAACCACTTTGGCAATCTGATTATCAAAGGAGAGATTACTATCTACTTGGGTCTCCAGATCCCTTATTACATCTTCCATATTTAGGGGAATACCACCTAAGTGGTAGTTTGTGGGCACTTTGTTTTTTCCAAAGGGGATAACTATGCACTTTTTGGCATTTAGCTTGAGGCCATGATTTTGACACCAGGTATCCTTCTCAATGAGACCCTTTTAGAGGATGTCTGTGTCAACTGGAGAGTCAATTATAGCCCCTAGTTTGCAGTTGTCTGCGAACTTGGTCAGCCATTGTCCTCCTGTGCTTACCTGTATCCCTGAGAAGTATATGCTGAACAGGAGTAGTCCTAGGACTGAGCCCTGGGGATTGCTACTTGTAATGGGTTTAGAGTCAGACCTAGCTCCCGCAACTCTCACCATGTGGGTTCAGTCCATGAGCCATTTGGCAACCTAACTTGTAACATAGGGGTTTATGTTCAGGCTGGTGAGTTTGTCTATAATACCAGAATGGGTAATGGTGTCAAAGGCCTTTGCGAGGTCTAGGTAGGCTGTGTGTACCACCTTTCCCTCGTCTGTAGCCTTGGTAAATGTCTCAAAGATGTCCACCAGGTTTAAGAGGCTTGATCTGCCCTTAACAAAACTGAACTTGGTAGAGTCCAGTGTTTGGAGGTACCCAGTGTCTCTGTTAATGAGTTCCATGATGATGCGCTCCATAGCCTTGCAGACCAAGCTAGTCAGGTTTATAAGGCGATAGTTGCCTGTTGTGTCTCCACCTTTGTGGAGTGGAATAACTGTTGCTGTGCATCACTCTATGGGAACATAGCCTGTGGAGAGGCTGAGTTTGAACAGTGTGTTTAGGTGAGGGGTTAGTTCATCTTTGAGCTCATGTAGGACTCAGTCTGGGACACAGTCCAGTCCCATTGATGCTGTGTTTTTGGCTTTGGTGAGGGCTGTTTTAAACTGAGTGTTTGTGATTTCAGGGGCTCTACATTCTTCTGGTATGATTATGGGCCCTTTTGGGGGTGAGAGGGGGTAATGTTTGAACTGAACCTGTCTGCCAGTATGTTGGAGATATCGGTCGGTTCAGTGTATTTTGTGCCATTCTGCACTAACTCTGAGCAGATCTGAGCACTGCCACTTAGATTCTTGACATAGCTAAAGAATGCCTTGTGGTTATCTTTGGAGTCCTTGGCAATTTTTCTTTCAAAGCTGGCCTTGGATGATTTTATGAGGGATCGTAGTTTCTTGCTGATACTGATCAGGGATGTCTTCCCTTCTTGGGATTTTACTCTTTTCTGTACTAGTTTCCTAATTCTGTTGTATAGCTTGTTTATGGCATGGGTCCACCAGACTGGTTTCCTTTTCTTGAAGGAGTGAGTCTTGGTTTTGCTTGGGATAGCATGATCCATGCATTTTTGTAGGTTCCCTTAGAATGCATTAGTAAAGGATTTTGCAGCTTGGACAGCATTATCCTTTAGCATGGGGGCTTTGAAACTTTCCACCTTTTTCTTAAGTAATGTGAAGTTTGCTTTTGAAAAGTTTTTCATCATGGTTTCCTTGACTGGGGGTGGGGGCAGAATGTGGAAATCCAGAGTGATTTGTTTATGGTCAGATCTAACCAGTGCGGGGTTGAACGGTACACCAGTCACCTATGTTGGTGATGACCAGGTCCAATATGTTGTCACCTCTGGTGGGAGTGTTGACCAGTTGATCCAGGGCATTTGAGTTTATAAATTCTAGGAACTGTTGGGCAAAGGATTTAGTACTTGAGTAGTTCTCCCAGTTAATGTTTGAGTAATTGAAATCACCCACTATTAGGGGGTTTGGTAGGACCTTTATGTTTCCCATTGTTTTCATGAATATTGATACGTCCCCACCTTTTGTATTTCAGTCCGGGGTTCTGTGGCCAAAATGTATGCTGTGAGTTGTAGCCTGGTAGTGCTGGGGTGCTCTCTGAAGCCTTAAATCAGGTTTCTGTTACTGCACATATATTGATTTTCCATACTGAGGAGTGCCTCGAGTGTGTGCATTTTGAGGTTTAGACTTCTGGCATTGAGTAGCATTACCCTCAGTTTTTTGTTACTTGTGCTATTTATGGTGGCAGGTTTGTCTTTTGAGCCTTGCCTAAAAAAGGCACTATGGGGGAGGCAAGAGCCTTGGCCAGTATTCAAAAGCCTAAGGGTGACAGGTGCAAGCTGTCTCTAGCAAAGCAGCATGGTTTGTCGAGCATGTCATCCCAGGCAGACAGACACTGGATCCCCTTTGAATGACACCAGAAACTTAGCCAATTGTTGAAATTGATCATTTTTATTATACTATGGTATCATTCTTGGTGAAGGCAGGATGCTACTCAGAGTCAGGGTCATACTGGCCTGGGCTACATGATCAGAGAACTCTTCCATGTTTCTTTTCATGTAGTCCAAGGAGGTATGGCTCATGTCATTCACACCAACATGGACAATGACAGTCATATTTGTACTTGTTCTGGAGTGACCTGAGTGCTTGTGTTATGTGGTGGATCCTGGCACCTGACAGGCAGCTGACAGTAACCTTCTCCTTGTTCAGCCTAATGAGTGGGACGTCAGTGAAGGTGGATGGGGAACTAACTGCAGAGAGACACACAGCACACTATTCAGTGAAACAATTAGGTAACAGAAAAAATAAAATACAGTACTTTTAAAACTGTAAGTTTGCACTTAACAGAAGAATAAAATGCAGTACTGCAAGTTTGCACTTAACTTCAGCTTCTAATGCAGGAGATTGTAGCCAACCAAGTCACTCAGAAATTGAGCATAAAATGAATTGTCAAACTTTGTGGCTTGCACTTAAAGTACAGAGGAAACTCTCTAGGCTAACATACAGAAGAACATAGAAAAAAGTAAAATTGAGTAGAATAACTCAACCCAAACAGACTTTTAAAGGAAAACAAACCAGCTAACTATGGTGCTGTTAAGCTGTATTAAATCTATTTAGTAAATGAAAAGAAAAGGACTATAGTAGCAGGATACTGACTAACACTGTAACATATCATCAACTGGCTAAAATCATGATGCACAGTGTTATATGGTAAGATTATGTCAATGAATGTTGTAATTATAATGTATGCCATAACTTCCTTTTACTGGGAGGTTGGCATAATGATTAAGGTGTTTACTTTACAGACACAAGGTGCAGGGTTTGATTCTCACATGGGGTAATTGGCTAGACTTAAAATGGCCCACAAAGGGAGCTAGCCTAGTACTAAACTATGAAACTAGCAGTAGAATGAATATCATAGATAAAGAGATTAGCAACTACTAAAACTAAACAGAAGAAACTGAATAATCTAGAACATGACACTGGTAAGCACAATAGCGTGATAGATTGTTAAGAGGAGTGCTATTTCTGGGGCATCAGCTTTAAGAGTTTTTGCACGGGTTAAGGTTAACAAAATAACATGAGTAGGATCTAAGATGAGTGTTTTTTTTTCTGGAAAATGCTGTTTGCGTTGAATTTGATATCCTTGTTTTCTACTTGCATAATGCATGACTATGAACAAAGAACTTTACGAAACTGCTCCCTATTGAAGATACAAATACATAGTGATGGGCTTACCTGGTAAACAAAGGGAGAAAATAAAATAAATAAATCACAAAGCTGCCTGGGGGTGGAGGCTATAGATGCATCAAGAGTATTGGTGCCTTGGTGCATAAAATGTTACGATACAGGTTGATGAATTGTGCTGTGTTGTGTGTGTATGTGTGTGTGTGTGTGTGTGTGGGGGGGGCGATGACTAATTAATATCTATAAGAGATGTATAAAAGCTCAGTGCTACATGCCTTATATGTATTTTGAAAACAAATTTCCAATGATACCAGCCTAGACAAATGTATACATAAAAAAAAAAACAAGTTTACTATTTGTCGACAATTCTACAAGGAAAAAATAAATGGTAAACATAACCTTTATGCCCCCTTTTAATATTTCTACTATGAGTACACTACCATGAGACTATGGCCTGGAAAACAATAACAAAATTACTTAGCTTAGTTAGATAATTAGATAATTTTCTATCATAATTAGTACTTTCTTTGGATAACAAGTTAAACTGAAGTCCATCTGCCTGAGGTAATCATAGGTAAGGGGGATGTAAAAGTTCCTAAAGCACTTTACCAAAAAAAGAGTAGGGGTAGATTTTTTCAGTTTTTAACTATTTACATTTTTTTCATTATATATACTTCCATATTCACATTTACTTTAATTACACCCTAATTTAACATTGATTATATTTATACTTGTCATACTTTCTCAAACATAAAATAATTACATTTTTAAAGATCATATAACATAGGAACATAGCAATACATTAGGCAATTGATTATGGGGATGACAAGATACCTACTCATTTACACCTTTAAGCAGACCCTTTTTAAGCACTTAATAGTGCTCAACTCCCATACCAAGCAGGGCTGCACATTATATCCCCGTACCAAGCAGGGCTGCACATTATATCCCCGTACCAAGCAGGGCTGTACATTATATCCCTGTCCCATCAGGGCTGTACATTATATCCCTGTACCAAGCAGGGCTCGACATTATATCCCTGTCCCATCAGGGCTGTACATTATACTGCTGTACCAAGCAGGGCTGTACATTATATCCCCATACCAAGCAGGGCTGTACATTATATACCTGTACCAAGTAAGGCTACACATTATATCCCCATACCAAGCAGGATGTACATTATATCCCCATACCAAGCAAGGCTGTACATTATACATTATATCCCCATACCAAACAGCGCTGTACATTATATCCCTGTACCAATCATGGCTGTACATAATATCCCCGTACCAAGCAGGGCTGTACATTATATCCCTGTTCCAAGCAGGGCTGTACATTATATCCTCTTACCAAGCAGAATGTACATTATATCCCTGTACCAAGTAGGGCTGCACATTATATCCCTGTACCAAGCAAGACTATACATTATATCCTCGTACTAAGCAGGATATACATTGTATCCCTGTACCAAGCAATGCTCTAGATTATAACCCCGTACCAAGCAGGAGGTACATTATATCCCTGTACCAAGCAGGGCTGTACATTATATTTCTTTACCAAGCATGGCTGTTCATTATATCCCCATACCAAACAGGGCTGTACATTATATCCCTGTACCAAGCAGGGCTGTACATAATATCCCCGTACCAAGCAGGGCTGTACATTATATCCCCATACAAAGCAGGATGTACATTATATCCCTGTACCAAGCAAGGCTGTACATTATATCCCCGTACCAAGAAATCTGTACATTATATCCCCGTACCAAGCAGGGCTGTGCTTTATATCCCTGCACCAAGCAGGGTGTACATTACATCCCTGTACCAAGCAGGGCTGTACATTATATCCCTGTACCAAGCAAGGCTATACATTATATCCCCGTACCAAGCAGGATGTACATTACATCCCTGTACCAAGCAGGGCTGTACATTATATCCCCGTACCAAGCAAGTCTGTACATTATATCCCCGTACCAAGCAGGGCTGTGCTTTATATCCCTGCACCAAGCAGGGTGTACATTACATCCCTGTACCAAGCAGGGCTGTACATTATATCCCTGTACCAAGCAAGGCTCTACATTATATCCCCGTACCAAGCAGGGCTGTACATTATATCCCCATACCAAGCAGGGCTGTGCATTATATCCCCATACCAAGCATGGCTGTACATTATATCCCCGTACCAAGCATGGCTGTACATTATATCCCCGTAGTAAGCAGGGCTGTACATTATATCTCTGTACCAAGTAGGGCTGTACATTATCTCCGCCTACCAAGCAGGGCTATACATTATATCCCCATACCAAGCAGGGCTGTACATTATATCCCCGTACCAAGCAGGGCTGTACATTATATCCCCGTACCAAGCAGGGCTGTACATTATATCCCTGTACCAGAAAGGCTGTCCATTATATCCCTGTACTAAGCAAGGCTGTACATTATCTTGCCCTACCAAGCAGTGCTGTACATTATATCCCCGTACCAAGCAGGGCTGTACATTATATCTTCCTACCAAGCAGGCTGTACATTATATCCCCGTACCAAACAAGGCTGTACATTATATCCCAATACCAAGCAGGGCTGTACATTATATCCTCATACCAAGCAGGGATATACATTATATCTCCACTGTTAATTTGTGTCTTCCTTCCCAGTCATCAAGATTAGCCTTAATGGTAGCCAAAGTGGAACTTGGTTTGAACTGTAGCAGTAAGTTATTCAATTAGCTACAAATACATTGAGTTAGGAACCTGTCTGTCCAGTGAGTCTTGTTAATTTGTTGGTATAAAGGTCCTTAGTAGGGGTGTTTGTAGAACCACAGGTTTTGCAAAGAAATAGGAGGTTAAATAGGACTGTGACTATCATGGCTCAAAAAGCAAGACATGGGTCACCTCATAGTAACCAGTACTGTACTGAGTATAAGGAGACACATGCTAATGTATTATGGTAGTTGAAAGATTTAAGAACTTTTCTTTTCTTGGATAGAAGTCTTTGGGGGCTTTCAAAATGGATGATATGCTTGGATTTGTACAAAGTAAAGAGGTCATTGTATTCAATTGTGGGCCTACAGTGGTAGGCTATCTTCTTTAGATCTTGAAGATATTGTCTTGGAAATTGGAGGAGGAAGATAGAAGGAGTTCTTGACTTTGGCAGAAACATGATGCCTGAATGAGAGAGAATTATCCACATAGCTACTTAAGTTTCTCATGACATATCTGTCTAAAGGAGAGAATCATTTATAAAATATGAGGTGGGAAGAAGTTTTCAATTGAATGATACTATACTGCACTTTTTTCATTTAGTTTGAGACCACTTTTTGATACACCATGTATATGTATATTCCAGACTTTGCTGGGGCTGTTTTGTATCAGCAGATGGGCAGATAACAATGTTCAGTTTGCAGTCATCAACTGCATTTTGAGATACTAGCTTGGGTGTCTACAAAATAAATGTGAAATAGGAGATGGCCTAGAACTGATCCATGTGACACCTGCTAGTTGCAATTTTACTTTCAAAAAGGAACCAGCAACTTTCACAGCTTAGGAAGTATTGGATAGACATTTAGCAATCCAATGGACAATGTCAGTTTTCATATTAAGCTTGTCTAATTTTTCAATAATGCCAGCAAGTGGGAAATTCTCAAAAGCCTTGGCCAAGTTAAAATAGGCAGTGTGCAAAATGCTTACTGTCCATAGCCCTTGTAACTTTTTCAAAGAAGCTTACAAGGTTCAGGAGACAGGACCTGCCCTTCTGAAAACCAAACTGAATGGGATCTAGATCATTTAAGGTGTCTCTGTCTACATAAAAGAAATCTGCTATGGTATGTTCCATGGATTTTGCATACAAGGCTGCTGATGGATCCATAATTAATTGGGTGAGTTGAAAGACCACCTTTACGTAGGAGAGTCACAGTGTCAGTTTCCTGGCATCAGGAGCAAACACTGTAGATAGGGTGATGCTGAACAGTTTAAGTAAGGGCTCATACAGTATATACTTGGCATTGATGAGACTGCAACCTGATACATTGTTTGGTCTGAACCTAATTAAAAAAGTTAATTTACCATAATGTCAAATTCCAAATGATCAAGCTTACAGTGTTGCAATGTTGAAAACTCATAAGATCTCACCCACAGACAGTAGACAGTCAAGACATCAAAATCATGCTCACAGTGTGTAGAAATGCTAAGCACCCTCCGCTGGTGAATTGTAGGCAATGATCCATTCAGGGTTGGCTGTTCCATCTGTGTAAATCATAAACAATGTACATTAATTACCTATATAATGCACATTGCAGCAGTCCCATGACCAACACAACTTGTAATACCATATACAAGCTGACAGGAACTACAACCTTCCAAAACAAAAATAGCAAATGAAATCAAATCCAAAAGATCTAACACAGTACATAAACAGTGTAAACCACACGACATCGAACTAATATCTGTCATTGCATACTTAACAAAACACTGGAAATGACACAGTCACAGCAGTTAATCAATGACCAAACACAGTGAATAATGCATGCTATTGATGCATCCCAGGTTATAACAGCATCACATATTAACAGCGTGGCTATGGCTTAAAAAAATTCAGCAGGGTTATACTTCTTTTTGATCTCAACACCACGCCTAAACTGCTTGTGCCTCTGATGCAACTTATGCTTCTCTGGAGAAGGGCAAACTGAATCTGTCAGCAAACATAGTTCTTCCACACTGTTCTGCTCCCTTACCAGACAGAAAAGATAAAACCAACGGAAAATCAGAAATACACTGACCTAATAAACATATAACTTGGCAATGCCATGTCTCAGAGTTTTGTGTTTGTGGCATGCACAGATTATTTAAAATGGAAATATTCCTGAATTTCATTGGAAAACTAGGTAGAAACTTTGAATTACTGGCTGCATTTGTTGTAAACCTCCTTACCTTCCATAACATGTAGTATTCCATGAAATATTTCAATAACTTACTGGCTTCCTTCACAAATTCTTGATGTAATTGTTTAAAACAAAATGCTACCTCAGACTCCTTATAAATGCCACAGCCACAAGGTTTTTAACTTCTAAATTAAATCCAATGCTTGAGCTGTATAAAGTGCTCAATCCAAGTTATTGCACATTACGCCAAATGTTCTATGGATGATGTAAGAAGCAACCTTTTGATTATGCCCCATTCACGTTTATTGCTATACTATATATCACTGCGAATTCAAAAAATCATATAACACAAAATTTAGCTTCACCTATAGATGTCCTGTGGTTGATATTTCTTAAATGCAGTGCCTCATCAAATTATAACTCTTAAGTGATTTTTTTACATTAAATAGTAAGAGAGAGGGACAGTTTTTGAATACCACTAGTGTATTTTATAAAGTCGTATATGCTGCAAAGCTGATGGCATACCTGACCCTTTGTTAAGAATGTACTATTCATTAGCCATATGGATACATGCGCTAAATACACCAGATTTTCTACAGTTGATATAGAATGGGGCAGTCTCTTACATTTGAGTAATCCAGATTTTAATGGTTACTGCGGAATAGCTGTATCTTCTAAGTAAACAGTATGTGCTACATTTGTAATCACATGGATGTACAAAGCCAGCTAGACGAAAACTGTATGCTTACAAATGTAATAAGCAGTGAAAACAGTGGGATTAACTATGGTAGTGAAGATATTTTCCTTGTAACAAATGATAAAGCAGATATTATTAAATTAGAAGTTGAAGGTCCTTCATAACTGGTGAGAAGAGACATTCTTGTTAGTAGAAGTTCAGTTAGAGGAACAGATACTTACATTTGCAGAGAAGATAATGAGCGTTATGCTTTCCAGGAGCAATACTGGATGATGTAAGGCAGGCCTTAAAATGCCTTAATGTAATGAAGGATGGATCTGTTTTTATTCATGTAGGTACAAATGATCTCATTCACAAGGACTCTGACTGTTATTACAGAACTTAGCACTTTTAGATAACATAGCTTGTACAGGTATTACTTGTCAAGATCAGGGAAGAGAATTTTAGTAGTAGATATTTTGCAATATTTGACAAACTCTAAAGTGAGATTTTTGTTAGGGCGAACATTTAACAGTTATAGATAGCAGTATTTTTATGCATCTCTAATGGTTGTCAATGCTAGGAGCATTAATAAAGTTTTTTTTAATAGAAAGTTTCCTACATTCCCACAAAATTGATGTTGTTATTGCTTGAGAAACATTGTTAAATAACATTGACTAGAAACCAGTTCTGTCAGGGTATAAATGTTTTTAATGTAACAGACAGTCTAGCAGTAAATCTGATAGAGGTGTTATGACAGGGATTAAAGATAGTTATGAGACCTGTAATTATTACACGTTCGTTGATAACACCAATATTGTAGATTGTGTAACATTGTGACAATAAAGACAACATATAACATTTGTTGGAGTGTATAGACCACCAAAGTCAAGTGCTGATGACCTAGAGGAATTCATACATTTCTTGTATGAAACACAGGAGGGAAGAATAGTAGTCGCTGGGGACTTACCAGAAACAGACTGGAATAATATCGATTCAATAACATTAGTAAGGAAATAATTCACAATGTTTGTTCAGGAACAACAATTGGTTCAGACTGTAACAAAAAAAAAAAAATATCAGGGAACAGAACATACTAGACATTGTGTTCCTAAAGAAATTTCTGTTATTTCATGTAAAGTTTTACCACCGTTAATGTGCAGCGATCATGGTGCTAGAAAGGTTAATGCGTTGCTACATAATTATGCCAAACTGAAATCTAAATCAATGCACTGAAGATAAATAATTATGTGTAATTATGTGGAAGCAAAACTGTCACTATGTAAAACTAATTGGAGTGATGCATTCAGTGGAAAACTGCAGAAGGAATGTGGAAAGTTCTGAAAGAGAAATAGCTTGAATGTAAAAATTAAAAAAATGTTTAATATCAGGATCTAGGCATGCAACATCCAGAGGATATATTTCCATATGAACAAGATACTTGATTAAGGGGAAAGCCAAAAAAATATAAGAAATGGAAAAGAGGTTGAACTACAACTTTGAAAACTGAAATAAACAAGCTGAACAAACAAATTAACCATAGTGTGATAGAAGATCAAGAAACATTTAAAGAAATTTTATAAAAAAAATATTGAGCATAATAGGAAACCATTTTATGGATGCATAAGTTGTGGATGGAGTAAAGACATACAAATTAATAAACTGTATAAATTCTAAAATGTATTATTAGACACAACAGATTATAGATAAATTTACAAAATCTTACACAAAACAATTTGGCTGCACAAAAGGGATACTAAGTTGTCCTAGTGACATCCAGGTAACCTTAAATACTAAAATTATAACAGATTATATTGAAAAAGAACTATACAAAATAGATCCAAATAAAGCACAGGGAGGAGATAGAATTAGTAATATTGACCTGAAAACACTTCAGCAAGAACTTACAATGCCATTACATTTATTATTTACTAGGTTGTATAAAAATGGGGAGATTGCCCAATACTCGACACATGCACTTATTAAACCTTTCCTTAAGGGAAGGGGGAGTAGGACAAACCTAGAGTCATAATACTTTCATGTTGTGGAATATATTGGTAAGTTATTGTCAGAACTGGAAAGCCTGGTACTTAAAACCATATATCAGCATGCATATGTTGAAAATAGATCTCTCACCACCTGTAACGATGTTCTATAACAATATAATAACAGCTATGAATGAAAACGTGCTGTGATGTAATTTTGTAGATTTAACTTTAGTATTTGATAAGATCATACATAAAACACTGACCGATAAAACATCTAGGCATTGATGTACTCTTGATAAGATGGATAGCTTGATAAGATGGATAGCCGCATGACTTACAAACAGGATATGACAAGTATCATACAGCAATTGGACAGTTGAAATTCTTGGCTACAGTCAAGGTGTCCCACAGAGCTCTGCCTTAGTCTCATACTTGTTTAAATTGTATCTTTCAGATCTATATTTCTCATCTAAGGTGTATCTGTATGCAGATAACTTGAAATTGGGTAAACTGATTACATGTGTTACAAATAGAATATGTTTGCAAAAGAACTTGACTAAGTTGACCAGTTGAGCACTGGAGAATAATATGTAAATGCATAAAAAACTAAGCATATGGGATTTGTGAGACTTAAATTGAGTAGTGAATATTTAACACAGCACACAGTGATTGCAACTGTAGATTCATTTAAAGACCTGGTATATATGGGTAGATCCAACTTTGAGTTTTTCTAATCATATCAACCATTTGGTTAATGATAGTTAAAGAACTATAGGTTGTATAAAAATATTTATAAAGACTAGGAAATCAGAAATAATGAAGTAATTGTCTATTAGTTATGTTAGCCCCAAACGTGAGTTGGAATAACAATATGGAAACCGGATAAGAAAATAAGCACAAGTAAAGTGGAAAGAGTACAATGGAAATATATCAAAGACATCCATGGATGTGAAAACTGAACTTGTACAGTGTCTCATATAGATATTTATCAGGAGACCTTATTCTGGTATATAGAGCATTTGAAGGTTTGGAGACAAAGCTAGAGAGGCAAGATCACGTTGGTTTGGACATGTGCTGAGGAGGGATGCTGAGTATATTGGGAAAAAGATGCTAAGGATGAAGCTACCAGGTAACAGGAAAAGAGGAAGGCCTAAGATAAGGTTTATGGATGTGGTGAGAGAGGACATGCAGGTGGTTGTTGTGACAGAGCAAGATGCAGAGGACAGGAAGAAATGGAAACAGGTCATCCGCTGTGGCGACCCCTAACGGGAACAGCTGAAAAAAGATGATGATGATAGAGCATTTAGGGACAGATGCTTCAGGAATGTTTAGGTTATCAAAATGTAATAGAGAATCATCAGACAACCTATGTAGAAGATTCTATAAGAATGAGAAGTGTACTAATAGGTTCTCTGAGAGAGCAGGTGACATATAGATTAGACTACCAAATAACTTCAAGACACGCACTAGTTTAGATATTTCAAGAATAGCCTTGGCACTTATTATGGAAACAACTGCTTTAGTATAATTGCAGCCCAGAAGAACATTAATGCCCATACTTGAGATATTTGTATGTATGTATGCATGTTTTTCTGTCTGACATGGTAAATTCTTTGTAGCATACCCCTTCTACTCAGCATTGTGATGGTGCTTTCCATTGATGTGCCTCCCAACACATTATCTACTCCAAGACATTGTGTGTCTCTGCACAACTTGGCTCTTTCATTCAGTTCTGTGACAGCTCTCTACCTTTTCTGATCTGTCAGATCACTACCATAATGATGACAGCCAGACCTTTGCAACTCCTCACCATCAGTACACTCTGGGTGACGTCTCTACTTTTATATTTATCTATGAGTTTACACTTGTATGGTCAGTATATTTTTTGCTTTGTAACTCTAATCAAATTTATAAATATTACCATCTATTATTAATACTGCCTTTCCTTTCTGAGATTTTGTAGTTCTGTATAAGTCACCAATGTTTCCCTGAATGCAGATAGCTGAGCATGTTTCTGCCATTGCTGTGCATAATAGCTATACATGTAGATACATGCATACATACAAATATTTCAAGCAGAGGCAATAATGTACTTCTAGCCTGTGTTTTGACATTCAAACATCTGTAGTTGCCATCTTATGAGTTTTTGAAGTTGTAAGTTTGATCTTTCACAGTTTGACATTACAGTAATTCAATATTTTAAATTAGATCCATCTGGTCCAATGGGAGTCTTATTTTTAAAATTTGTCAGGAATTCTAAAACTTGTTCCAAAGTGATTTGAGGGAAACTAAATTCTTAGGGGCAGTGATTAGGAGGAGTGAACTTGTCACTAAATTGCAGAGTGATTAAGAGGGGTAAAGCTGTCACTAAATTTGTCTACTTATATATTAGTTTTATCCTTGGGGCAGAATTATTATGAATGAGCTCTGTGTAGTGGTGGACATTATTCCTTATTTTTTGACATAACTGAAGAAAGATTTGTAGTTTCCTTTGGAATTTGTAGCAACCCTGAGTTCATACTCTGCTTTACGTTTTCTACTAGTAAATAGTGTTTTTTAATTTCCTTGATGGCATGTTTTAGTGTAGGCTTTAGCCAGAAATGTGGACTTTTTGCAACTTTTCATTATTTTCCCTTTCTTCTTGGAGTTCCACCAACGAGACATATTCCTGTATTTAGAATTATATGTAGGGCAGATGGGTACTGACTTTTCTGTGTGACTATGCAGCTGTTAGAAGAAGTCAGAGGTGAATGCAGATACCCTTTCAGTTGGAATCATTTACAAGCGATTGTTGGCAATTTTTCATAGGTCTTCTAGAAGTTGAAGAAGGTTTGCTTGGAGCAATCCCTAACAATGGCGTCATTTGGGAGTGAAAGAATACCTCTAGGCTGAGGGAGGATGACAGATTTTTGCTCAGATTTAACTAAGGGTACTCAAAATCATCCCTAAATGAATTAAATGGAGCATACCACAAGATTAGTAATGAATTACAAGATTTATTTATAGAGGGTACAATATCAATTGATGTATTGAACTATATTTTGGTTACACTTCCCAGAGTTCCTATCATGTTTGGTTTACCAAAACTACATAAGGATTTGGCACAGCCCCTCATGCACCCAATAGTTGACTCAAAAGGGTCCATTACACAACCTCTTGCAAAATACTTGGACTCTAAGCTTAAACATTTGATTTGTAGTGAGGTACATATATGTAAGGATTCGTGGAGTTTTTTGAGCTCAATTAATAATATTTCATTTAATGAATCTTACATATTCCTCACTATTGATATAAAAGACCTTTATTCTATAATTCCTCATAATGTAGGTCTTGAATGGTTCACAGAGTTTTTGTATGATAAAAAAGTTGAACATTTTGAGGTTTTATTATATACTCAACTTATGGAAATGGTATTGAGAATAATTTCATCCTGTTCAACAATGACATTTTCTTACAGCAAGAAGGGGTTGCTATGGGCTCAGCATGCAGAGGCTTGTATGCCAATACTGTAGTAATGCAATGGGAAAGAAAATCCCCGGGATTCATGAAGCTTGCGACAGGCGCAGGTGTAGCATAGGTGGTATAACGCCAAATATGGCCACCGAGCGATTCAGGTACAATCCAATTCCACATGCACTACCAGCGTACGCCAGATCTGCACAGCTCCCGGCGTAGGTATGCAAATCACCCCATGCACAGTACTGCAGCATGCAAATGAAGGTACATAGCGATTCATGAAGTGGCGTAGCCGTAGCGTAAGCCTACAGAAATGTAAACCAAAAAAAAACGGTTTACATATTGACAAACAGAAAATTGGAGCCTTGGAAGCGGACCAGACTCATGTATTACAAAGTTAACATATGCCAATGGCTAAATATACAGAAAATAGCATAAGAAAAGATGCACAACACATAAAAAATAGCATTTAATGTCATGGCCACAGTAACACAAAGTACAACTGTAGGGCATGTGTGCGCAAACGGGAACACAAAGAAAATATATACAAATGTCATAAAATAGCAATGTAACACAAATCATGATTTCACCATAATAGTCAATGGTATGCATGCTACACCACAACCAAGCTGTAAGGGTTGCTAAGGGCCTGTGACAGTGTTCGGCACGGTAACTATGAATTAGTAGTCGATGCCATGCAAATGAGGCAAGTAATAGTGAATCACAAATGTCCCACCGACCTAAGGATGTACAATATGGTGCAGCGCTACAAGACCGAGGAGTGGTCTGGAGGAATGCATGACATCAGCAGTGGGGTGTGCCACTGCAGCTGTAAGCACATTGGAGCAATGCAAATCTGGGATGCCCGTTGCTAAGCAAAGCCGCAGGACAGGGGCGTGGATGTAGGTATAGCTTTGCTTAGCTGAGAGCACACATGGTGCCCGAAACCGCATGTGTATGTGGGTGAAAACGTGCCCAAAACCCGGTAAGCGGACTCACGCGCCGCGCACCACAGCCCAAAAAGGAAGTTTAGGGGAAGACAATAAGGAAATGCTACAGTAGGGTAATTGGAGTACAACTGTGCAATTAACACCTATTAACTCACAGTGGGCAATTGACGCCAGCTAACAAGGCTGCTAGCAGCAACCTGCAGAACAGGCTAGGGGAGGTGTCGGATTGCAAAGACAAGAGAACTGTAACCGCCGAGCAAAGCAAACCTGCAGTAGATCGGCAATAGAACACATTTTGCAAGACAATCCTGGTACGGGAAAGTACAAAACAGGAAAGTAGGCTGCTGGATGCATGCCAGACAATGGGAGGGGAATCGTTAAGAAAAGTGGAGGCAAGGGCAAGAGGTAATCCATGGCAGTTAAATGTAATTCAACACCAAAGGCAGCACAATAGCAGTATCTGTGGTAAAACACAAGATATACGAACAACCAAAGAACTACCAAAAGTAGAAAATAACAACTCTGGAACAATCCACAAATCCACAAAAAACAAGCAAATTTATTCCTCTGACGTCTCGGCTTGAGCCTTCAAGGAGTAAAGAACAAGTAAAACACACTGCATTTATATATACAAAGTTAATTGGTAAAACAATAAATCAATAAAACAATTAGTAATGATGAAATTTTAGATAAATACTCTCCAATTTAAGTCTTCATTAAGACCTTGTGGATACATAGTGTTAAATTTCAATATATACATAGCTTCCTTGTATATTAAAACTTGTTTAATATTTGAAATGCTGTGCCATGAACAACTTATTTTTTCTAAAACTGTAGCTTGAAGTTCTTCATTTTTGCTGTTATGAAAATCCCTGAAATGCACAGCTACAGAACTTGCTTCTCTATTATTAACAATGTCCCTAGCATGTTCCAACAACCTAACTTTGAATGAACGTTTGGTTTCACCAATATAACATTTCTTACACGGACATTTAAGGGCATAAATCACCCCTTCAGAGTTACAGTTGAAGGAACCAAGAGTGTTAAATCTAACATTATTAATATAAGAAAGTTTATTAACCACAAAACTACAAGCCTTACATCTCCCACACTTCAAAGTACCATTAGGAAACAAATTTCTTTGTAATCTAACCTCAGGCATCTAAAATCTACTCTTTACTAAAAAGTCTTTAATGTTCCTGCCTCTTCTATATGAAAATCATAAATCCACATCCAACCATCCAGACACATTGTGTAGGGAACTAAAATAATTCCAATAATGACTAACTAGACGAGACATTTCACCACTAAAGCAACCATAAGTAGAAACAAAATATAAAATATCTCTCAAATTAACTTTACTATGGGGTACATTTAGACAACTATTATAAGTTTTGGGAACAATTTTTTTATACCTATGACCACAAAACTTATGATAACTATCTTGTATAACTTGCTTATTGTAACCCCTTTGACTAAAAGTATGCATTAGCAAATTCAATTCCTTATTAAAAACAACCTCACTATTACATAATCTAGATGTTCTAAGAATTTCGCTGTATGGCAAGGCTTCCAACGTATGTGGGGGATGACAACTAGTGCCATGCACATACTGTGTACCACCATCAAATTTCCTATTAACAGAAGTTACTAGGCTCTTACCATAAACAATATTCAAAATAATGTCAAGGAAAGGAATAGATGTACCTTTTTTCAACCCATCAAATTCCAAAGAAAACCTATTTGTGTTTAGGTCTAAAATAAAATTATCTACTAAAGTCTCCCCACCTTCAACCAAAAAAATTAAATCATCCACAAACCTAAAATATTTAATAACATAATTTTGAAAAAAATATTTTCTATATAAAAATTCTGATTCAAATAAGCCCATGGCTAAATTTGCATACATGGGGGCAAAAGCTGCCCCCATGGCTGTACCTCATTTTTGTTGATACAAACAATTATCAAATTCAAAAAAATTATTAATCAAACAAAAGTGAATGAGCTCTAAAATATATTCTGTAACAGGATAATCGCCTAGAAAAAATCTAACAGCCTCCATACCAAATTGATGACTGATATTTGTATATAGGCTTTTAACATCGATAGTAATCCAATACATTTGCTCATTCCATTCTACTTCATTAATTTTTTCTAAAAAATCAAAAACATCAGTAATATATGAAGGTAAAGTTTTGACCTTAGCTAACAAAAAACTGTGTAAAAAAGACCTAAATTATGCAAAAAATAGTTACATCCTGACACAATAGGTCTTCCTGGAGGTGAAATTAAACTTTTGTGTATTTTGGGAAGGCAGTAAAAATATGCCATTTTACAACCTTCACTATTAAATTTTTTCTTTAAATCCATATGAGAAAAATATCCTAACCTTACACCTTTTTCAAGTAATTCATCATATTCCTTTAGAGCATGGTTGTACAAAGTATGTGTTGCCTTTTCATAAACATTTTCATCACTTAAATGTTCAATACACATTCTAATATACTGGGAATAGTGCATAACAACAAGCTTGTTACCTTTATCAGATGGCTTAAAAACAATTTCATTCATTTTACTCAATTTAAGTAAAGCCTGCCATTCATTAAAACATAAATTATATTGTATGTTAGCTCTATATTTAATATATTCTTCGAATGCATACTCAACAGAAAAATTTAGTAAATTAACAAAATGCATAACATCATTATTTAGGACTGGAGGAACAAAATTACTATTTTGCTTAATACAGTTAGTATCAAATTTAAAATAAGCATCATATATATCTTCCGATGCACAAGTGTGAAAACTATCACATGAAGAATTAGAATTATCTAAAGAAGACACAGCATTAACATTATTATAAAAAAAACTTTTAAGCTGAAGCTTCCTACCAAATCTATAAATGTCCCTTTATATTTCATGTATACGTGATACCACAGTTGGAATAAACTTAAGTCCCCTGTGAAAAACAGATAACTCAATGTCTGAAAAAGATTGTCCCGATAAATTAATAACATAATTATCATTCAGAGGTAAAGAAAAAACATCACCATCTACCTCTTTTGTAATCACCTTGCGGAAATTGTTCTCTTTGCGACGAACCTTGTGCTTCCCTCTGGCGTTTTCTACCCTGGAAACCTCCACGAGCATTTCTCGTGTCTCCACGAAAAGTTTGATGGAATCTATCGGACTGTTGAGGTTTCGGTAGTGTTGGAAAATCAGTGTTGATGTTATCTATCTCTTCATAAGAGGTATAACCCCCTTCCAACGCTGAAAACGAAGAATTATGGTTACCTTCACTTCCGTAATCATTTTGGAAATGAACTCGATGACGTGGCTTCTTGCGATTGGCTCTAGACAAAAAAGTCTTGTTGCTCTCATAATCGCGCAAGTCCCTCAATAGTTTGCCTTTTTTTCTTTCAAGAAGAAAACTCTCATAATCTTTTAACTTTTCATTTATACCACTCAAAAAGTCATCCATAATTGAAGCAGGAGTACAGGCATTAAGATTTTCACAGAGTCTCTTTATTTCTACACCCAATGCGCGCTGTTTCACTCTATCACGCTCAATCAAAATTTGTATCCATTCGGAAACACATTTATGAGCGGATGCAACCCAGCGTTTATGAAAGGCAATGTCTGTATCTTTTTGTAGATCAAAAGGGGTTGTTGGATCTTTATACACTCTTAACCCCCTTGGTGTTATTTCAAGATCAACATACTTCTGTAAGCCACAGATATTAAAATATGTAGCCATTTCCTTCCACATATTTTTCTCTAACTCATTAAACAGAGATTTACTTTCAACACTGATGGAAGAAGGTAATTTACGTCCCACACCATTAAAGGGATTAGGGAAGCGTTTCTACCTCTCATCCTCCCATTTATCCCAAACATTAGAAATATTACCAGTCACATTTCTTTGACCAGAAACTCTGTCAGTACGATCTGAAGTAGTAGCCAAAAAATTGTCCAGAGACATTTGTGTACCATCCACAGTCTCTCTAAAAATACGAGGCAAATGAAGTTGTGGATCACTGGCCATAAGTATACAAACAACCAAAGAACTACCAAAAGTAGAAAATAACAACTCTGGAACAATCCACAAATCCACAAAAAAATGGGAGGGGAATCATTAAGAAAAGTGGAGGCAAGAGCAAGAGGTAATCCACGGCAGTTAAATGTAATTCAACACCAAAGGCAGCACAATAGCAGTATCTGTGGTAAAACACAAGATACCCTGCAGCTCCGAATGTACATACACACCCTATGACATCATCAGTGTTCAAAGCACAATAGTATAAAGTGTGAAGGCACCTCACACACACTTGTGTATTCCCAAACACTGCACCATCGGTGTAAACAGACGGGGAACTTTTACAATGTACTTGTTGGGAGCTGCCATAGCTGTGATTCATCAGTGTGTTGGAGACTGAAGGTGTTGTAGAGGATGATGCTGACAACCACCTCAAGCCCTGGAGGAGGAGAAGAGTGTTCAGACCAAGGGTAACCTACCAGGGGCTACATGATCCGGAGATAGTAGAGCATTACAGGGTGGACAGGGACATCATACAGCAAATAGTTGAGCTGTGCCAGACACACCTGAGAGCCAGAAACAACAGAGGGGAACCCATCCCAGTGGACACAAAGGTATGTGTAAGCTTGAGAATACTAGCCACAGGTACCTTTCAAAGGCCAACTGGAGATATCATGGGGATCTCACAGGCATCAGCATCGAGGGTACTCCACCAGTTCCTGGATGCCATGTTACCACATGCCAGTGAGCATATATACTTCCCCCAAACTCAGGAGGAGTTGGCCAGCAATATGCTTCTCTTCCACCATGTGGCACACTACCCGGAGGTACTGAGTGCAATAGACTGCACACACATACATATCAAGTCACCACCCGGAGACCATGGTAGGTGCTACATAAACCACAAGGGATACCACTCCATCAATTGCCAGGTCATGTGCAATGCCCAGGGCATTATCATGGCTGTGTGTGCTGGCAGCCCTGGAAGCTACCATGACTCCCACATCTGGCATGCCTCACAGCTGTATCAGGTATTTGTCAGGGGGGGACATCCCATATGGCCACCTTGTGGGGGATGCTCGCTATGCACTGGTGCCGTGGATGATGACTCCCATCAGAAATGCACACACACCCATGCAAGGACGCCATAATGAGGCACACGCACAAACCAGAATCATCATAGAGCATGTGTTTGGGATGCTGAAATCACGGTTCTGTTGCTTGGACATATCTGGTGGAGCCTTGCAGTACTCTCCTGGCACGTGTGTCCACATCTTCATAGTATGTGCCATGCTACATAATATGATCCTGCGGAAACAGCTGAAGCAGGGATATAATGGTGAAGGCCCTCACAGCCCACCGCAATTGCCAAGGCCATCACAGGCACAGAGGGATTCAGACCACGAACAACCTGTGCCAGCCCCAGTAGGCAGATGGAGGCATGCCCAATATGCCCACACCTTGGCAAAGAGGGAACGTATAGCACATACACTGACAGTGTTGGCCCCTATGGACTGACACACTTCTCGACCTGCACACACAGTAAAATGGGTGGCATACACACACACCCACCTGCAAATTGTAATGTATAGGTGGCCTACTGTGGGAATCCAACATAGGCAGCCCTCAACTATTGCACACACAACAGCTATTGGAACAAGGAAAGTCAACACCTGAACAGTAAACGAAGCTAACAGCATATGTTGATACTGTATGTATAGGTTCCTAGGTACATCAGTAGGTACATGCCCGATTGTCAGAGGCCATTCAGCAGCCTAGGCAAAATGTGTATGCTATCGCCACCCCATCGATCAACCAACTGTCCCTCTGTGGAGCAGAGCCAATTGTGGGATCCACGTGTGTAACCACTGTTCCCCACCTACTCTGCATGGATTCCCCAGTGTGTTAATGAGGGCCTCCATATAATGTAATCAGGGATGTAGTGCCAAAGCATGGGGAGTACCCATGACAGGTATCTGCCACCCCAGCACTCTCCAGTTATGGTTGTGTCAAGGTGTAGCACATTACAGTGTGTGGCTCACTCTGACATAGATTCCCAATGCTGGAGCACATCCATTAAACATCACTTGGACATACCATGAATTGGTATCATCCATATGTAAACTAACTGAGTGACACATTTGACTGCAGTATGGAGGAAAAGCCATAGTGCAGTCCACATACAAAACACCATTAACACCTGTACAAACACCAGATGACCAAGTGGTAAAGCCACTGACTGTGTTGTGTATGTACCCGGTTCCAAGTCCTGCAAGGTCCGTTACGTAATCCTGATGGCACGAATAATGGATGTTGGATGTAGGTCATTAGAGCACATGTAAGCACATGCTAGCGGGTTTATGTGGCGGCAAGTGACAGTAAGTGTCGTTTAAACATGACTACACGGATATGCGCAAAACAGGTCTAAGCTTTGCCGAATTCTGCACAGATCACAGTCAAAGATGTCCAGAACAGGTGAAACCAGCATTATTCACCCTTGTACTAACAGTGCCTCCTCTGAGAGGTAAAACGGCCACTGGCAGGAGTAGAACATGCAACCATGTACACAATCACCTACCACTAAGCTACCCGAGATGTACCAACGGCAGGTGTGTATTGTGACAGGTTAAAACACAAAAGGGTGGAATTCAGCAAACAGAATACACCGCCATACCCAATGAAAGGTGTGTACACTCTCTCTCCCTGTCTATATATATATATATATATATATATATATATATATATATATATATATTAGGGAAAGAAAGGGTGATAGAGAGATGTATGTCGATATATACAGAAATACATATATCTGCAAAAATATAGACACGTTAACGACTTGTACACAACCATGGAGGTACAAATGAATAGGATACTGCCAACTACCGAATGCTTTACATACCGACACGCACAATCACGAGGCTTAAAGACCGAAAGACCACAGTACTGGAACAGTATAACCACGAGTAATATTATCACGATGTTAAGGGACATTTAATTATTGCTGCCGGTGCTGCGGTCCAGGTAGGTGCTGTGTTTAAGTGTGGTTCCGATTGCTGTAGTGTGTGTAAGTGCGTGTTGAGAGTGTGGTGTGTGTTTCCATAGGACTGTAATGTATGTGTGTGTGTGTTTGCATCGTGGGTCTGTTCGTGCTAACTCGGAGGTAGATTATTACAGTAGTTGTGGTCATAGCCGGCCTTAGGCATACGGTTACCACCTGTCCCACTTTGAGAGGGACAGTCCCTCTTTGGCCAGTTGTGTCCCGACAACAAATATTAAAAAGGGCAAATGTACCGAGATTGTAGGACATAATGATGTCCCATATATTAAGTAATAGTTGCATTAAATAGTTATTTCTGTCTCTCAAATACGTAAATTGTACAAGAAACATAATAAGCAACTAAAGTGCTACAAGAATAAGGTTTTATTTAGGGCAAAAGTAAGTTCTATCCTTTGTACTGACAGTGGGTTTGTGTCAGCCTCTAAACCCTGATGTGTGCCCTGCAAATGTCCCAATATGGCCATTTGAAAAGGTGGCAACCCAAGCCAAAGAGTTTGAGTCACCAACACAACTGCAATGAGTGCAAATATTTTTGACAGAAATACACGAGACAGCTTTCATGTAGCAACAGTTCAGTACATATCGATGTATTTTGGAGGGACTGAAGGATCAACATCACCTGCATGCTATATAGGAACCAATTAACAATGGTTTAATGAATAAGCCTGCAATAACCATAGTATTAGTCTGCTAAATGACAGGTCTTCAATTAGGGAAGGGGCCCCCACACACATATGGAATATGTATAAATGCAGCCCCCACAAACCTTTATCTGCTATGTATACCCACCTACATCTCCCCCACACCCGAAACAATTACAATACAGACTGTAATAACATCATAAACATCCACTCACTCAATGACATCTGCGGAAGTGTTAACATACCTTGTGAGAGACACACTTGTAATGGCGCCATGTGAAATCGTTTCTGTTGTACAATGGAACAGACGCCAATGTTACAGGATGTGTTTGCAATAGTCTCGTATCAGACGGTTGAGATAACAGCTACACTCGCATGAAGAACTATTTACTCAAGCCGTCACACACAATCCATGGGGGACATGAATTCAAAGTATCTATGTCTCTCCATATAGCTGTTGCAATTCATCACAATACAATACATCCAGACCATCTCCCTGGAAGGTAGGACAAAAGGACAATGCCCAAGTAGAGTATTCAATTATACACCACTGTTGCCATGTAATTGGCCAATGGAGTAGCTGCACAGTTGATGTGCATGTAATAATTTACTCCGGAACACCAATTGGTGGCAGGATACCACATGTTACAGGTATCCACGTATAAAACGATGGCTTGCCATACATTCAAACCGTATGCTCATACCATTGAATTGTTTAAAGAGGAAAGGAGTAACACAGATATTATTGTATACTCGGACCACTAAGAAGGTATGTAGAACACTCAGTATGTTAGTGTATGTAGTACCTATTCTGTATTAATGAAAGTGTACGCAATGCAGACAGTGGGAAAAGGTATTATGTTGTGATGTCTTGTTGAACATAGTAACACTTGTAGAAATTGTGTGTACTGCTGTGGGCCACAAGGTAAACACCTCATACACCACAAGGGATGCTACATAAGGGCTTTAAACATAACAATTCCACACCAGCCGCTGTCGGTGGTAGGGTTTGTCCAACAAGTACGTGCCATAACAGGGGATAGTTTATGTTGATATACTGTAACAGTAGGCATATGTATGGGCGTATAATGAAAATAACATGCCTAAGGTGGTCCTGCTGTGCAATTATGCTTTGCATTATGGGATATGGTTTCAAAAATGTGAAAAGTACAGTATTGTACGTAGATAAGTCAAATATTTTACATAGCATGACTGGTATATTATGCAAACATAAGGTATGTGTATTGGAATGTACAATGCACAATAACAGGATACATATGTCTTGTAGTCACCAGACAGTGTAACAGCATGATAGCTAATTGAAATGGAAGAGCTACTCAATTATGCATGCACAAAGGACATGTAATAACTTCATAGGTTCATAGTTAGGTACTATGCTGTCTGGCCAAGTCCATTTGTATGCCCTAATACAGTGTTTTCACTGGCGGCACCTCCCTAGGTTAGTGTTCTGTGCCTGTGAACAGCACAGCCATTTGTTTCCTGCACCTGTGTACAGTACAGCCACTGCAGTGATCCCTGGCGTACATGTCTGTTCCCCATCCACCTATCAAGGTATCTCATGAAGAGTGCTAGTTAGGGTCCCTGCCTGATGTACATAGGAATCATGTTCCAAAGCATGGAGATTGTCCATTTCAGGAATGTATCCCTCCAGCACGTGCTACTCATCGTTGCATTTGGGTACATATCCCAGAGCATGTTGCTCTCAGTGGCTGTTGCATATATGTTGCTTATGTGGAGCATATCCATCAATATTGGTGTGGACATGGGCCTTGTATGTTCAGCAGAGATCACCTCTGAGTATGCAGTATGCAAATGACTACAGTTGGGGTTTCAGTAGTTGTGCTGCATACGTCATCCTTTGGAGGTAAGTAATACTGTTGGTGCATTAATGTTGTGGTATTTAAAGCCATTGCTGTCCCGTAAGGTACACCCCAAATGGGGTGTTGTACCCTTGAATGTGTTTCATAAGTCAGGAGTATAGAGGTACAATGGCAGCCTTTGTTCTGGCTACTAACCATTACAGATTAGGGTGGCCATGTAGAAGGATATCCATGCCCCCTTGGCAATAAGGTTATCAAAGGAGTGGGTGCTATCTACGTGTGTACTAAGATCCCTTATAATGTCTTATGTATGTAGGGGACTACCACCTATGTGATAGTCCCAGGGTGATTGTTGTAATCCAAAGGGGATGTCTATGCACCTTCTGCGATGCTGCTTGAGGCCATGTTACCGACACCAGGTATCCGTCACAGTGATATCCATATGGAGGGTGTGTATATTAGCTGGTAAATCAATCACGGCCCCTAGTTTGCAGTCATCTGGAAACCTATTCAGGGAAAGTCTTTCTGTGCTAGACTGTACCTCAGGGAAGCATATAACGAACATGAGGGTCCCTATGACTGAGGACTGGGGTATGCCAATTGTAACTGATGTAAAGTAGGAACTGCAGTATGCTACCCTCACCACGTGTGTCCTGTCCGAGAGCCACTTTGCATAACATCTCAAGACGTATGGGTCACTGTGCAGGTGGATGTGTATATTGACAATACCAGAATGGTGAACGGTGTTGAAAGCCAATGAGAGGACAAGGTAGGCTGTGTGGACCTCCTTACCATCATCTACTACCTTGGTAACTGTCTCAAAGGACTCCACCAGGTGGAGGAGCCATGGTGTGGCCCAAAAAATCCAACCTGGGTGGTATCAAAGGTTTGGAGGCCAACAATGTCTCTGTGAATGACTTCCATGATGATGTTCTCAATAGCCTTGCAAAACAGTCTAGTCAGGCGTATAGGGTAATAGTTCCTCTGGTTCATTGTGGCACCACCTCTGTGGAGTGTGATAACTGTTGCTGTGTGCCATTCAGGGTCCACAATGCTTGATACAAGGCTATTAGTGAATCTGGTGCCCAAGTGGGGAGCCATGTCATTCTGAGGTTTGTGTAAATCGCAGCCTGGGATGTTGGATGGTCACATGGAGTGTGTGTTCCAGGCTTTAGAGAGAGCAGGTGACTCTGCATTGATCCTGTATAGATGTGGGCCCTTTAGGGTATGAGGGGGGTGTAATGTTAGCTGCCAGGTTGTTGCCAATATCAGTCGGTTCTGTAATGTTTCTGCCTAACCGTTGTATGTCAGTGCAGATGTGGGTATTGCCATCGAGAGTAGTGACATACCTCCATAATGCTTAGTGGTACTCCTTTGAATGTGTCACAGTAATGTTTATGTAGCTAGCATTGGAGGATGTAATAAGGGATCCCAGAATCCTACTGAGGCTGACCAAGGAGCTACCTCACCCATGGGAGTGTACCCTACTTTGCAACTGTCTCCTTCTGTTGTGCAGTATGTCCATGGCAGTGGACCCCCAGAGTGGAGTCCGTTATGTGGTGGGTACTGTCATGGCTCTGTTTGGGATAGCATGATCCATGCAGTCGTGTAAGTGCTAATGAAGTGCAGTTGGGAATATTTCTGCATTTGTAGCTATATTGTCCATCTGCACGGGTGTCATGGCGTTTACTACTTCTGTCATACAAAGCGTGAAGTTGGTTTTGTAGAAATATTGTACTGTGTTTTCCATGAAGGGTGTGGTGCCAGGATGTGGATAACAAGGGTGATTAGCATACATTCAGAACTGACCAACGAGGGGATAATCCCAGGTGTGTAACACCAGTCACACATGTTGGTAATGTCCAGGTCTAGGATATTGTTGGCCTTGGTGGTGGTGTGTATAGGTTGATCCAGCCAAATGGAGTTTATTAATCCACGAAAGTGTTGGCCTAATGTGTCGGTACATGAGTAGGTATCACAGTTAGGTGTGGGGTAGTGTCAGTGTCACATCAGTAGTTCCTGTTTGAACCCTACTTTCCAGTACACCAAGAAATGAGGGTCGTTTACCGTGGGGTATGGTATGGAATCCGTAGCAAGCTATAATTTGTATAGCAGTTCTAGCCACAGTTAGTTGCACTTGGATTGCCTCTGATGCATCGTGCTAAGACACCAGCATGGAGGTGTGTACATCCCTGTGAAATATGGACACATCTCTGCCGTGGGTGTTCTGGTCCTGGTTACATGACTGAAAGGTGTGGTCTGTGTAATAGCCTGTCAGTGCAGGGGTGCTCTCCGGAGTCTAGAAGCAGGTCACAGTCACTGCAGAGACATTGAAGTGGTCCATTATAAGGAGCTCCTCGGATGAGTGCATTTGAGATGCATATGTCAAGCGTTGAGTAACAATACCCTCAGGTTTTGCTTGCCTGTACCTGTTCTGGTGGTGAATATGTTTCTGAAATGTGTCTAAATCAGGCAGTATAGGAGCAGCAAGAGCCTTAGATGTTACCCATAATCCCAGGGCTGACAGGTGCAGGCCATCTGTGCCAAAGCATTGTGGTTTGTTGACCATGTCATTCAAAGCAGACAGATAGTGGATAACCTTGGAATGACACCAGAAGCAGAGGCAACTGTTGAAGTGAAAAATTCTGTTGTTCTACTGTGTCATCAGTCTGGACTAATGCAGAATGCTTCTCAGGGCTTGGACGATACCTGCCTGAGCTACAAGATCGGAGAGCTATTGCATGTCCCTGTACATGTAGTCCAGGATGTTACATCTCAGGGCATTCACACTAACGTGGAGAATGACAGTCATATTGTACCTGTTGAGGAGTGACCTGAGTGCATAGGTTATGTTGTGGATCCTGTTACCCAACAACCAGATGACAGTGACTATCGTCTTGTGTGGCCTGCTGAGTGGGACATCAGTGTGACCGCCTACAGAGTCACCTATGACTAGTGTGTTGGGTATGTCATAAAACCCTATTGGCTGTAGTTGACGGGCACTCATGAGTCTGTGGGCTATAAGTAATTGGTGTTGTGTTTGGTGATGGGTGCTGCCTCTGTTGCCTACATAGAGTAGTATGGAGAGGCTCCACAAATGTTGTACTCTTACTATGTGTGGCCTGTGGTGGTGGATATCTACTGAGACTATGTGATGAGTGGGGTGTGCTGCAAACGTTTAACATCCCCACATGATTGTCAGGGTAAGTCTGGGTTGGAGAGAGCATTACCTCCAGCATGGCTACATATGTGCATCTCCCAAAGGCTGTAGTGTTGTATGTTAGGAGGTGAGCATTGACTGTGTACATGAGACGATTGCTATATTGCCTCATATTTCCACATTCATCATATAGACAGGCAATAACACTGGTAATTGACATTTGGATATGCCTGTCTAGTCAACCATTACTCACAAGATATGTGAGGTAAGTGTGTACAACAGCTGTTGCACTGTAAGAATGCTGGAAATGTAAGGACAAACAGTGTTTACCTGTAGGAAATGAGTAGGATTGAGTGATATAGTAATTAGTAGCTCATGAAGTGTGTACACGTTCTGAACAAGTGCTGAGCATGATTAAGCAATACAGATAGGGTGTTGGATAATTTAAACTCACTGCCCCCCCCCAATAGGTACACAATCACATATCCATGAACACGACAGAGCCCCTGTAACCATAACTATGATGGTACAAGGTACACTCCGGCTGCATGTGACCTGATCAAATCCCTGGTCGTATAATACACATATGGCAAAACAGTTTGCTTTACACATACACTGCCATGTAAAACATAGGTCCATGGCAGTCTGTGAAAATACGGAATGGATCACACTAACAGTTATCACAACCCACAAAGTGGAGATGCCACTCATAATGGGAGGCACAGCACTATTACCCTGCTGAGTATGGTCTGAAAGCCTATGAACCTTAATCAACGTAGATGTTGTTAGCAGTACAGATATAGATGACAGTACCGATGAATACACTCTGCAGAGCATACCTGTGAGAGGTCAGAGGACATCATCACCCATACTGTGTTCCACCTACACTCAGTATACTACATGGACCTTTGTATGTCACAGCAGTGTTCTACCAGTGGCCAGTTCACAGAAGCAACACTACAAAAGGTGTCTGAGTGACATGTGCATATCACACCAGTGGCAGCTACAGTAAAACAGGGTTAATGTTTTGTACTCCCCTGTCATTGTAGCCCATACCACACAGACAAATGGGAGGCATCTGCATATGTGAGAATGTGAATGGCCATGACCTAGGAGCAATAGCTGACTCAGTGTTGTGGACAACATACAGCATGGGCTTTGTGGGTGAGGTGCGTGACATATGTGCACAATCTGACAGCTGCTTATTGCATTGTCACCGCTATGTTAATAACCCTGTACCCATTAACTACCACCTTGGCAGTGGTCAACATTATGGACACTGTGTGTAAGGGATAGTGCTGTGCAGTTTACCTCCGTGAGCTTGTGGCATCACCAGGCCTATTAGGTAGTCATAAGAGGCAACCCAAGTCATGACAGGGTGCCATCCATGAGCATGGAGATCATTGGACAGCGATACTCAACACTCACATGACCAATAGCGGATCACATATCATCTTTAAGGGGTATTGGCCATGCTTGGATGGGCATCACCAGCCTTCACAATCCTCATCTCCACTATGCAGCATGCTTCCAACCCTGCATAAAGACATGTGCAACACTGTGATGTTGGACATGCTACATGTACATATCCTGATCTGAAAGGCATACATCATGGACAGCCACCTTCCTAGTTCAAGGGTTGCCACATGCTGGACAGATCCCTGTGCCATACATGTGACATACTCCTGCCATACCATGCAACCCTGTCCAGCAAAGCTGCACATGTCATCTCTGTCATACATGGTGCGATGACCACATGGTAGATGTATCAGTGACTGTCTGGATCAGTAATGTGGCACTGATTCACCTGTTGGCGGGAACATGGCTGTCAGATACAGCTAGAAAACCTGACATCCTATGCCCATACATGGCCCAGGGCATACATACTACTACATGATCTTGGCCGTACATGCTATAGTTGATAACCATCCCTGCGAATACCATCCGGCTAGCCATTGTGCCATGTGTATCACATGTGCAACACCGGCGATAGGATGTTGACAGTGCCGTGTAGATGTATATGGCAAAACACATGCATGTAAAGGTTTCCGTGCGCATGTCTGCATTGTCACTGCCCATGTCCGTGAAGGTAGTGTATGTGATGATATGTGATATATACACAGCATCAAGGTCAACAGCATTAATGTGCACACATCCAGGCATGTGCTGATAGGTAAGAACACCAGTAAAGGCAAACAGACATGCCCACATCAAGACAGCATTCACATGGAGTATGAGCAATGTAATGAGGTGACACACGTATATGGTGATTATATCCAATTCCCATCGGGCGTTACATGTGTGTGAAACAAACATGTCAGTCGTGTGAGTGTCATGACAATTTGCAAAGACAACTGTTCATAAGTACTAAATGTAATACACATGAATGTGCATCTGTATCTCTTTGCATCTCTGAGATGCTGTGACCTGTCTCCATCATTATGTCTTACAGATAATGCCTCGATCATAACTGCCGGCATATAGCTGCTTGGAGGATGATGCCCTCATACCATACCTCCATGATAACTATGAGGTACTGTTCAGCCATGTGCCACAGCATGCCCAGCAGCGTGATGACCTGTGGCAGGAACTTTGCAGGAGGGTTAATGATGTGGGTGGCCATAACCACACCTACCAGCAGGTGCGCAGACACTGCACGGACCTGATCAGACATGCAAAACAGCGTGCCAATGCAATCGCCAGGGAACAAAGTAGAACAGGTGGTGGGCCACCAACCCAGCCCCCACTCACACCTACCGAGGAGCTACTGGCCAGCCTGGGGACCCCATCAGAACAGCATCCACAAACTCTAGCTGCCATTGTGGAGGTGGGTGTCTCCCAACCACAGAGCCTGGAGTTGCCTGGTAAGTCACTACTGCACATATAAATATTATATTCCATTTAGTCGCATGTGTCACTGTACACTACGTAATGTAACATCATATGCAAGGTATGTTTACACACATGCCGCATACTATAGTATGCTACCCTGTATATGCACACATGTGCATACTCCATAGTATATGCTATTGTACTGGCGAATGTGTTAACATGCAAAGTGCACTTTGTAGCTGTCATACAGTCATGGATAATGATATAATGATCAAACTGCTGTGTCACCCCTATACAGGTACCTCTGGCATGCTGCAGAGACAGCAGTCCATTGCAGGTGAGACAGTTATCAGTATCAGGCATGTGAATGCACTGATCTATTCGCCATGTGGCCAGTTAACACATGTACACATAATGTATGGTCCAGTCACGATATACAGGTCACAGCTTTCATCAATCACATTGGCTACCCATGTGCAATATATACAAACCAAATGAAAAAACAACATAAAACCACAGTAACTGTCATTGCTAGATGTGTGGACAGCTGTCCATACAACAGTGGAGGCATTGTTCAATGTAGGAATATGTACTATACATCAGAACAACACATGTGGGGTACGCAAACAGTACTACACAGTGAGCTGGGATATGGGCAGCCCACATGATTCACCATTGTGGAATGTGCCCCTGCAATGAGTGCAGACATTGTGATGTGCCAGCTGACATGTCCCAGACATGTAGTGGTCCGGCTGCAATATTGTCACACTATCCCATAAAACATACCCCACATACCAAACATTAACTCTTTGTCTCTATAACCCTGTGGACACTGGAGTATCTGACATCTATGGGTGTATGTCATATGGGACAACAGAGACATGTGACATAGATGGCCATCACACACATCTGGCCAACACATGTTCACATATGGCCATGGAGGATGGCCAGAGACATATAGTAACACACAGTAGATGTGATGTGTATGTGTGTACACCCTGTTTCACATTGTTTACACTTGGTCCAACTATAGCCTTTGTTGAATGGTTATATAGTAGGTGTGGAACACTGGACATCCTAACAGCCTGTGCACAACTTGTAGAGGTGTCACTTAATTCGACCACATACGATGTGTTGCACATCATGACTGTGTCACAGCATGAAAGTAGTCACCTGTACAGCTTCCACATACATACACAGACACCACATCAGGCCAGAGATACCATACATTTCCCTTGCTGCTGTTGGACATCACTGTCAGCCTTGCACCTCGTGTGTGTGGTACATAAATGTCATGTGGAGCATGGTGTATTGACCAGTCTGCCATGTGTGGACACGGTTGACAGGCAGCTAAGAAATGTTAGCAGTTGTGCAGGGGTGTCATCGGTATGTCGTCCGGTGACCTGTCACACATGACACAGCATGGTTTAGTGTGCATACACCTCAGCGACGTGGGTCACAATCCACAGTATGTATGTATTATGTATGCACGTAGTCATGGCTATGCACTGTATGTGTATTCCACACTGTATAGCAATAGAGATGTCTCATGATTCCATGCAATGGCACTGTGTCTGTACTTCACACTGTATAGCAATATAGACACCTCATACCACCCTCAATGGCCATACACATCTGCTAAAAGTGCAGTCTATCTGTAGGGCATACAGACAACACTGCAATGTGACACCATTACACTGCTGTACATGTGTCAGGACACCATTGTGTCAAACATGTATGCACGTCACTGCACACATCAGCAGATTACATGTCATGCTACATGTTAATGTCAAGGACATATGCCTCACATCAGCCATGTGTACTATTAACCTGTGCTGGTCCACATGGTGTATCACAGGGATGCATGCTTACTACCATGACTGTGTGAAATGCATGGCTTCTGCTATGAGACATGTTTGCTGTTGTGTGCAACCCAGGGATGTAATCTAACTAACACTGTTAATGTCTGAACTGCATGCCATCTGCTGTATCACATGCATGCCTTCTGTCATATCACATGCATGGTTGTCTGTGTGTGTCTGTGTGTGTCTGTGTGTCTGTCTCTATTGTAATGTAGAGTCTTTGTTTGCCTTCATAGGTTGTGCATTGCCCTCCTGCGGTCCATCTGATGTTAGTGTCCCCACAGACTCTAGCAGTGATGAACATATGCTTGAGGTACAGGCAGGGTTGTCAGGGGCTGAATCTGTGCCTTTGGTTGCCATCCCACCTATATCCCCCTCTTCCCCACACACAGTTCTCATGCCAACACATACCCCATCACCAGTGGCCATAGAGGAAGGACAGTTACCGTGTGTTAGCTTGGAACAGGAATATGTGGTGGCTATGGAAGGTGTGTCGTCACACCATGGTGTCAGTGAAATGACCGCAGATGTGCCACACAGGCATATGGCCAGTGCTGCTCATAGGAGGACCCCTGACCGACATGCACCTGCACGACAGAGCGCAGCAGGTGGTGTCACCAGACACATGTTTCAGACTGTAATGGTGGCACAGGCATGTGCTGAACGGAAGAACAGAGAAGGGCAGAGGCTTCAGAGGTCTGCTATCCGTTCTTTAAACGAAAACATCCAGGCATTGGCAAATGCTCAACAGTAGATTGCTGACATCTACGCGAACGAGCTACCTCACATGCCCGCTCCATAGTGCCGGTAGCAGCAGCAGTGCAGCAGGTGCTGCGCTGTTCATACCAGGACACAGCAGGCCACGTGGATGTGGCCCTGGATGGTCCCAGCAGGGACACAATTCCAGTGGACGTGTGTCATCGGACAGTACCCATTCTGTACCTCTGTCTGGTAGTGCCCGTGCAACCCCTGGCAGGCACAGGTCATGTGGCCATGGCCGGACACAGTGAGCTGTACATCCTGGTCTGTACAATCTGGAGATGTCAATAATACCCCTGTGTAGGCTGGATACATGGCAGAACTGTGTGCACACATACACGTACAAACCAGTAACATCTGTAGGGCACCAACACCCTCATGCATAATAACCACACATGTCCAAGTAGATCACAGGCCCTAACCCACACACATGATGTCATCCACTGGTGCAGCCTAGGCCCCTGGCAAACATTATCACCCTGTGCATATGAGGATGCCTTTGCCACATCCCTGTCATCCACACCATCGGTGCAGGGACATGCTCATATGGTCTGATGCACAGGGTGAACAGAATTGTGAGATAGGTGTATATTACAATTGTTGTGTACTGTTGGCACGCAGCAGACATACCATGTAGTACAGGATTAGACTGCATTGTTTTATGTTCACAGTATGTGTCTTGGTAACAGCAGTCACAGCAATGACACTGTAACACACACTTGATAGTGTTGAGGTGAGGACCCCTGCCTATGTGGTAATCACCATTACAGTACTGTGCCATTACGTAACAGTGTTTCCAGTTTCACATGTGTAAATGTGGAGTACTCATAGGCATGGATGGCAATACCAACATGTTATATGTAGCCTCAACCTCACTGTTAGAAAGGCTGACATTCCATAGATCTCTACACACCTACTGATCCAGGAGCATGTGAGCTGTATACTAGGCTACAGTGGCTAGAGACGGGACATCCATACCAGGTGACATCACAGGTTCAGCTACATGGTGCGGAGGGTTTACACAGTGGTCTAGCTGATGTCAAGGTTAGGGGCCAGTTGATAGCATGAGGACTCACTGTGTAGCAGTAAAACACTGTCACATTACAGGATGTGAACACACACAGACATACACAGACACACACAGTAACACGCCCACACTCACGGGGTCAATGACACTGTAACACACACTTGATAGTGTTGAGGTGAGGACCCCTGCATATGTGGTAATCACCATTACAGTACTGTGCACCCACATGACTCGACACAGAGAATGAACATGTACAGGTAGTCAGTAATGCGTAAGACTGACGGCATCAACAGGGTAGTATATTGCATCACCTTGAGGGGTTAGGGGCCCTATCTGTTCTCAATGGTAGCATACATCCTCACTCCATGCACCAGACAGCCATACATACATACACATACACGAACTGTTGTCCACACATGTCATGCACATACAGATAGCTAATGTGTGTGATACACACACCACCCCTGCTTATGTCTTGCTGTCTACACTGCAGTATGTACAGATCTCAACAACAGTGTACAGGGGTGTGTAACAATTGGGATGTATTCCCCACCATACGTGGCATATATGGTCACACAAGCAAACACACATGGCAGTACTGTGAAGCAAACACCTGCTATCTTCTGATACGTCTGACAGACATGCAGCAGTATTGCCCGCATTACAATGTGTATCGACACTACCTTCGGCAAGTGTGCTGCTATATGCACACGGGAGGACTTAGGTGTTACAGGTGTCAACTGCTTTACAGTCAGTGACACCCTGACCGCTGTGTAGGTTGTATATCTTCACCTTCAATTACCGGAAACATAGCTTACTGTTTGCACATGCTATGGTAGGACGGCTTGTGACACACCTGTGAGCTGTCTTCAGCAAACATCCATCTGCAAAGGTGGCCCACCACTTTATGTGCACACATCCATCCATACCTGATGTACATCTTACCGTATTGTCAGTATTTCACCATATACAGGTGTCAATGATGGGACTGCATTGCAACTACACGTTGTAGTCGGACACAGATAAACTGCAAACATCAGTTACTGCTCATGCATGGTAGCTGAATGCACACAACATGTACATGTGTATAGGTCCTACATTCCTGTCATGTAGACATGTTTGTATGCAATGCAATTGGTGAACATGTGTGACATACATGACACATGTACTGTTGTATGCTATGATAGTTGTCATAAGTAACCAGTACAGAGGGAATGTTAACTCAGTCAACATTGCTACCTTATGTACTGTTAGCATTGAACAGCCATGGACCTACCTTCCATGTGCATGCGTGTAATCGCTGTAGCCACATGTCTGCACGAAGGACAGCATTAGCTATGCTATGTACATATGTGTTGTGTGTGTGTGTGTGTGTGTGTGTGTGTGTGTGTGTGTGTGTGTGTGTGTGTGTTGTGTGTGTGTGGGGCATGTACATATCCATGGCGGTTACATGTATGTCACATCCAAACATGGGTGTATTGCCTGGTGTACAGCAACAGTTATCTGTTACAGCTGTATAAGACCCAGGGCCCCTGTTATGTGTGCAGCTGACCTGGTTATGAATAGTGGTATCAGTGCATTGCATAACACATGATAGAACCCTGTCAGTACATGGGTAAATCTGCACAGTTGCTGTAGAGTTAGGTACAGTCCACTGGTCATGAGTAACATGGTGTTGTACTAATGTATGGCTGTGTGTTGCTGGTCCAAGGACACAGTGATGTGTGAGGGCTACATACTACAGTGCGGCATTTACCACTGTGATCTGCACCTGACACATCTGTGATAGCTTTTGAGAGTGTACTGGTCAGTACATGTGAGTGGCCTTCATATACGTGGGGACACTAACACCTGGAGTGGTCCGTAACGGTCTTATGGCCCACATGTCTGTATCTGAGGTATACAGTGGTAGTGCTATTGTGCACAATTGAGCCTTATGTCAGGTGTTCCTCACTACACAGATGTCAGTATTCCCCATTGTTGGACCTAGATTGGCAGCTATGATTACGAAAGCTACACATCTAGCACTATTTAGCATACACATACAATGCAGTTGCCTTGTAGGTGTCAGGGTGTTTACCTGGTCTCAGTTTCTTCATCTATGTATGGTACTACCTGTGCGAAGTACCCACTCCTGCTAGGACAACACCACGGGTGGTATTAGTGTGCCAGGTTTAGATTGGTACAGCTAAGGTGATGGACAGCAGCAGACGTTGTGTAGAAGACCGGTGTCAGACATATGTCATACATACAAGACAGCCCTTCGCTACTAAGTGTGTGAGCATGCCCAGTACATCGTTGTGTAGATGGACACATAGTGCATTCCAGACTGACGTGTGCTACTAAGTGTGTGAGCATGCCCAGTGACACCTTGTTTCGGTTGTGTGCCCCTGTGTATGGGCATGACCATTGTTATCCTGTATAGCGATAGTGGTCATCCAAGCATCAGATGGCCATACCCCACTTCAGGATGGATTCCTAAATTTAACACACTGGTTCACAGGTATGTACACCGTAACTGCCAGCATCCATGTCGATGTCTGCATTCCTAGAAGGTCATATTGACAGTCTTGAAAGGTGTACTGTCTGTGGCGCATCTCGTATCTATGTAGTGTTGTAATAGTGCTCCGTAGATAGCCAGTTGTCCTGCTCACACCACTGCCATGTGTTAATCTCCGTCTGCCTAGGGACACTAATATGCTTTTAGACTGATCACACTCCATACAATCCCTATCAGTGTCTTTGCCTTTGCTGATAATGTCACCCACCTAGAAGTATGCCTCTGGGAGTACTGTGATAGAGTAATTGCGGTAGCGTGTTCTGTAACTGTGTAATGCTGTAGTGTGATAAGGTAGTCGGGTCTATGTTCTAATCCTAACCTTGCCGTTTGTGTGTGTGTTTGTATCCAGCTTCCTGGGGACATAGTAATGTTTTTAGACAGCTCACTCTCCAAACAATCCCTATCGGAGTCTTTGCCTTTGCTGATGATGTCACCCACCTAGAAGTATGCCTCTGGGAGTGTTGCGATTCAGTAATTTCGGTAGCACGTTCTGTAACTGCGTAATGCTGTAGTGTGATAAGGTAGTCAGGTCTATGTTCTAATCCCAGCCCTGCCATTTGTGTGTGTGTTTCCAGCTGCCTGGGGACAGAATAATGTTTTTAGACAGCGTACACTCCCTATGGGTGTCTTTGCCTTTGCTGATGATGTCACCCACCTAGAAGTATGCCTCTGAGAATATTGTGATCCAGTAATCTCAGTAGCGCATTCTGTAACAGCATGATGCTGTAGTGTGATACGATAGTCAGGTAGTCAGGTCTATGTTCTAATCCCAGCCCTGACATGTGTGTGTATGTTTCCAGCTGCCTGGGGATAGAATAATGTTTTTAGAAAGCTCCATCTCCGTACACTTCCTATCAGTGTCTTTGCCTTTGCTGATGATGTCACCTACCTAGAAGTATGCCTCTGGGAATGCTATAATCCAGTGATCTCCGTAGCACGTTCTGTAACTGTGTAATGCTGTAGTGTGGTCAGGTAGACAGGTCTATGTTCCCATCCCAGCCCTGTCATGCTTGTGTGTGTTTCCAGCTGCCTGGGGACAAAGTAATGTTTTTAGACAGCTCACTCTTCGTACACTCCCTAGGGGCGTCTTTGCCTTTACTGATGATGTCACCCACCTAGAAGTATGCCTCTGGGAGTGCTGTGATCCAGTAATCTCCATAGCGTGTTCTGTAACTGCGTAATGCTGAGTGTGATAAAGTAGTCAGGTCTATGTTCTGATCCCAGCCCTGTTGCGTGTGTGTTTCCAGCTGCCTTGGGACAGAATAATGTTTTTAGACAGCTCACTCTCCGTACACTCCCTATCAGCGTCTTTGCCTTTGCTGATGATGTCACCCGCCTAGAAATATGCCTCTGGGAGTACTGTGACCCAGTAATCTCAGTAGCGCATTCTGTAATTGTGTAATGCTGTAGTGTGAGAAGGTAGTCAGGTCTATGTTCTAATCCCAGCCCTGTCGTGTGTGTGTTTCCAGCTGCATGGGGACCGAGTAATGTTTTTAGACAGCTCATTCTCTGTACACTCCCTATCGGCGTCTTTGCCTTTGTTGATGATGTCACCCACCTAGACGTATGCCTCTGGGATTGCTATGATCCAGTAATCTCGGTAGCACGTTCTGTTACTGCGTAATGCTATAGTGTGATAGAATAGACAGGTAGGTGCTCGATTCTAAGGCATGGCAGGTGTGTGTGTTTGGCAATTATACCCTATCTGCTTGTATCTGTGGGTGGCTAGCTTCATGATGTGTTGAGTGTGTTTTGTTGCTTTCCTATATAGTGTCCACAGATCACATAATTGGCCAAGACCCTGGGTTGTCAACACATACATTTACCAATAGGTCTGGTTAGTAAATATCAGCAGCCCTACTCTTACCCTTAACACAGTCTGACCCATGTGACGCAATGAAACACACTTGCCTTGATAGTAACAACACTACATAATGCAGGTGACACATGTAGTTTCCTTTTCATTCTTGTCTAATGCTTTGGTGTCATGTGGTCCGCTGTTGTGATATAAATGCAATATCTACGTATGTGTGTATATATGTATATGTGTGTGTATGTATGCATATAAATATATATATATATATATATATATATATATATATATATATATGTATATATATATATATAATATATATGATATATGTAGATATAGATAGATAGACATAGATATATACATATATGCATGTGGACATTAGCACTATTGAATGTTTGTGTTGGATGATCTGTACGTGATAATCTCAGATGTACGTATATCTGCCATGGCGTAGTGGTAAAGCACATCGTCTGTGGTGTGCAGGGTCCCAGGTCCTAGTCGTGTAGACACCGGTTATTTTGTTGCTGGGAAGACCAAAACTGAATGTGTGTGCTGTCTGCCCTGGAAGCTATGACAATTCCGATATATGGCATCTGACGCAGCTGTACCACACCTTTGCCAATATGGACATCCCCTACAGTCTTCTAGTGGGGGATGCTGGGTAACCACTGGAGTCGTGGCTGATGACACCCATCAGCAATGCACACACACCTGAACAGTCACACCATAATGAGGCAGATGCACAGGCAAGACATATAATTGAGCATGTGTTTGGGATGCTCAGGTTACAGTTCTGGTATCTAGACACATCCGGTGGAGCCCTGCAGTATTCACTAGCTACATGCACACAAATTGTTATGGTATTTGCTATGCTACACAATCTGATCCTGCAGTAACAGTTGCAGCAGGAACAGCATGGGGCAGGGCCACACAGCCCACCACCAATGCCAAGGCCTGTACAGGCACAGTGTGACTTGGAGGAGGAACTACCTGAGCTGGGCCCAGTAGGCGAAAGGGCCGTGCACAGTATGACCTGCCCTTGGCAAAGAGGCAACACAAGGCATACGCACTGACACAGTAGGTACCCAGGGATTTCACCCTCTCTGACTTGCACACAGTACAATGGATGCCAAACATGACACTACCTGTGCTCAGCCATGTATAGGAAGTGCACTGTGTGCATCCAACATAGGCAGCTTTCCAGCACCGTCCTCAGGTCCGGAACACCCCCAATCGAACTAACAATTGGCAGTTGTATTAGAATGTGTATTTACCCATTGCTATGGTATGAATGTGAGCATACAAGAGAATGTGGTGGCCGACTGTTAGGGCAGCAGACAGTACATGTCCATAGTGGCACCATAACATCTGTAGCACATACCGGGGTCACAATAGTAGCCAGTAGTACACAGGGTGTCCTAACCCACTGCAGGTTATGGGCTGAACATCATGTGTGTCCATACAGCCAACACAAGTTCCATACAGCTGGACAGGTGTAGACCAATACAGACAAATGATATACAATGGCCTCTGGATATGCCCAATGAATGACCCCAACCCCACAGACACACACAGACTACAGCAGGCCAGGCAGTTGGATGTAGGTTGTGAAGGCTAAGACGTCCAACACCACTATGCTGGTAATTAAAGCTAGGATCTGACATACACTTATATGCCTCCAACCAGCAATTTATGTAGGTCCACACACTGAAATGGAGTACCTGGCATACCAGTACAGTAGTGGCAAATGTGTACAACTGTCAGCTGTGCCACCCTTCCAACGTACACATGTGAGAGTCATGTGCGCCACCCCCGGTGCTGTGTAGGACTGTGGATGCGGTTGGATGTCCCCCCACGCTGTGCAGAAATGTAGCAACTGTCAATGTCACATGACCATTAGCTACCCTGCAGACACAGCATGCCACCCGTCAGTGTAGAACGCAGGGGTCGGCACCACAGTACTGACTATCTGGACATGTGACACGTGATCCAATTGACCATACTTGGCATGCTCAAACACATGACGGTATGAGGGTAA